>NC_034593.1:83195825-83201692 GCF_900095145.1 Mus pahari
AGCTACATATGTAGCAGAAGATGGCTTAATCGGCCATCATTGGGAAGAGAGGCCCCTTGGTCTTGCAAACTTTATATGACCTAGCACAGGGGAAGGCCAGGACCAAGTAGTGGGAGTGGGTGGGTAGGGGAGCAGGGGTGGGGGTGGGGTATAGGGAACTTTCGGGATAGCATTTGAAATGTAAATAAAGATATAATAATAATAATAATAATAATAATAATAATAATAATAATAATAATAATAATAAAAGAGCTGTGGTTTTTCAGAACTAGAATACATGTTTTCAAGCTCTAGAGCTCTAGAAGTTTGTTCTTGATAATCAGGTGTTATTCTAATGGGCCTGCCTTTGTAAGTAATTTGATCTTTCCCTTTTGAATCTATAAATATCCTTTCATTAGTCTATGTGCTTTTAATTTTTTAACTATAATATGACATGGGGAGTTTCTTTTCTGATCCCTTCCATTTGGAGTTCTGTAGGTTTCTTGTGTTGTGTTAATATTCTTTCTCTAGGTTTAGGAAATCTTCCATGATTTTACTGAATGTATTTCTATGCCTTCACTATGCTGTTCTATGTTCTATCCCTTTCTCTATGTCCTCAATCCACAGACTGCGTCTCTTCATGGTGTTCTAGTCCTCCCCCACTTTCTGCCTATGTACCCTTTTTTAATTCTTGTTTCACTCAAAGTTCACTTTGAGATCCAATTTCTCTACCCTGTCTTTCATCTCTGATTCTCTGTTTTCTACAGGAATCACTTTTTTTGGAAAAACTTTCCCCTGCAGCTTTTATTTGGTTTATTGAATTATTGCATTCCATTCTATTAAATTTAGCATATCTAGCATTATGTGGAGGTTTTTATCCACTTGGACTTGAGCTTTGTACAAGGAGATCAGTCTCTTTATATTATTATTATTATTATTATTATTATTATTATTATTATTATTATTACTATTATTAATATTGCCAAAAGCTGGAAACAACCCAGATGTCCCTCAATGGAAGAATTGAGACAGAAAATGTGGCATATTTACACAATGGACTACTACTCCGCTATTAAAAACAGTAACTTCATGAATTTTGTAGGCAAATGGATGTAACTAGAAAATATTATTTTGAGGGGGATAACCCTGACCCAAAAGGACATACGTGGTATGTACTCACTGATAAGTGGATATTAGCCCCAAAGCTCAGAATGCCCATGATACAACTAATAGACCATATAAAGCTTAACAAGAAGTAAGGCCAAAGTTCAATTCCACTTAGAAGAGGGAACAAAATAATCACAGGAGGCAGAGGGAGGAAGAGACCTGGTGGGAGAGGGGAGGGAGAGAGAAAATGGGAGGCAGGAACAGGTATGGGAAGACACAGGAAAGAAGTCCACAGGGCCATAAGAATAAATAGAAATAAGTAGCAGGGGGTGGGGTAAGAGAGCAACCACTAGAAAGTCCCAGACAACAGGGATTCAAGAGGCATCCCAATGAGGATGACATTAACTGAAATACTCAACAGCAAAGAACCTTGATAGAACCATAAGAGACCACCTCCAGTAGATAGACATGGTCCACAGTGGAAGGATGAGGCCACCCACCCCTCAAAAATTTTAACCTAGAACTGTTCCTGTCTAAAGGAAGACAAGGACAGAAAACGGAGCAGAGACTGAAGGAAAGGCCATCCAGAGACTGCCCCACCTTGGGATCCATCCCATCAGCAGACACCAAACCCCTACTCTATTGTTGATGCCAAGAAATGCTAGCAGATGGGAGCCTGGTATGGCTGTCATCTGAGAAGCCCTGCCATTAGCTGACTGAGACAGATGCAGATACGTACAGCCAACCATTGAACTGAACCCAGAGATCCCAATAGAAGAGTTAGAGGAAGGGAAGGGCTGAAGGAACTGAAGGGAATTGCAATATCATAGGAAGAAAAACAATTATCAACCAGACACCTCAGAGCTCCCAGGGACTAAACCACCAACCAAAGTGTATACATGGAGGTATCCATGACTCCCACTACATATGTACCAGAGGACTGCCGTATTTGGCATCAATGCAAGGGGAGGTGATTGGTCATGTGGAAGCTTGTTGCTCCCTCAAAGAGGGATGCTGGGTGAGTGAACTGAGAGTGAGTGGGTGGGTGAAGGAAAACCCTCTTAGAGGCAAAGGGAAGAGAGCATGGGGTGGGGGTTTGCAGAGGGAAGACCTAGAAGGGTGACAACATTTGAAATGTAAATAAATAAAATAATAAAAAGAAGAGAAAAGAAAACCACTAATTTAAACCTCACTTTAGGTTGACCACAGAAGACCTTTATGCTATTCTCCCCTTGATTTGAAAAGAACAGAACACTCAGGACTCAACACTTGGTGTCAGCCTCTCCTTTGACATCAGAGAAATAACTAGGAAGCCCCAGTTGAATTTCTCCCAAGATCTAAACCTCCCAGAAACTTTTGGTTGACTTTAAGACTTTAAGAGAACTACATCATACTCTCCTCTTGTAAGGATGTCTGTCTTCAGTGGGAGCTGGAAAGTGTCCCTCTTCATCAAAATAATTAAATCCTAGAGACAAAGTTGTGGATGTTTTGCCTGATTTTGGTTTTGTTATTGTTGGCTATTGGTTGGTTGGTTGGTTGGTTGGTTGGTTGGTTGGTTGGTTGGTTTTACTGGTAAAAATCCTATTATGCGCAGTTCAGGTAATTAAGATTGCTATAGTAATGTTGTTTCAGCAGACCACTCATTGGATAGCCACCAAGCTTTAGTTTCTATCAAGACACTGTGAGAGTTCTGCTCCATACTGTGTTCTAGACAATCAGAACTCTAATCGAAGTATTCAGGCTTTTTGACATGCAGTGATTTTGAAAGGACTGAAACCAGAACACCGTTTGGAGGAATTTTCAGCTCATCCAGGAAATGTGCATAAGGAATAGTCATCTGGCACATGCAATACCCCACCTACTGCTGTAAGATAATTGGGTTTCTGGGACGTGTTACAGGGTGCTACCAAGTTAAGAATGATGCCTTAAGAAGCTACACATATAGACAACACATTTGACCTGACACATTTAACAGACTTGGTCACTTCCAAGGAACCTAAATTATAGGAAACCAATCTTCCAAATCTGCCATCCTTCCAAATGGAGAACTTCCGTTGACTACTGCAACTTAGGAAGAGTGCTTATGGAGCCTCATCTTGCCAGAATATAGAAAAAGTCCTAATCTAATAATAGATGATGTTAAATGTCAAAGACCAAAATGAGGACTATTTATAAACCAGTGTTCTTGCACACCTAATTTAAAACACTAGCTTCAGAGGCTAGAGAGATAGCTTTCTCCTCTTGCAGAGGACCACAATGGATGGCTCACAACTGCCTGTAACTCCAGCTTCAGGGGACCTGACACCCTCTCCTGACCTTAATGGACACCTGCAAATATACATGCATAAGCATACATACATTTAAAATTTAATAAATAAATATATTAAATTACAAAAAATGATTCAAAAATTACAGATTATAGACTGTAAGAGAGAACGTACTATGATTATTCTGAAAATTAGCATAGTATTAAACCAGTTCCTCATAGTTTATTATTATACCCATAGATCAATATATTGTTCATCAAAGGAACTTGATGTTCACCATCTTCAGTAGATGACAATCAACACAGAGACCTACAACTGGCCAAGGTGTAGAGAATAAGATATCGAAGAATGTCAAGCCCTAAATTGAACATATATACCACACCCCCTTCTCCAAAGGCTCATCAGTCACTGTGGAAGAGAGTGCAGAGTATAAGAGCCATAGGCAGTGAGTGACTGGTAAGAAAGAGTATCTTCTGAACACAGGAGGAAAGCTGCAGATATGAGCTAACAGCATTTGTAATACAATCCACAAGACCTGTGCAAGCCTAAATGAAATCAAATCTCAGAAAGAGGAGATATGGCCATGAAGTTCCACCCTTAACCTAAGAGTTATTGACAGTCTTAGCTTCTAGAAGAGGAAAAATCGGTTTTCTCTAAAGGTATAGCTCCTAATAAGTTTATCATGCTCCAGTACAGGGTCACACACCCACAAATGATTAAGCAGCACAAATTGTCCTTGATGGCAAATAGGTAGCACAAAGTAGGATGGGAAGGGAAGCATGGATAGATGTAGAGAGAGTTGGGGGGACAGAGGGTAAATATGATTAAACTATCTCATTTAAAATTCTCAAAGAACTAATTTCAAAAGGAAAGACATTAAACAGAAATAATTAGAAACACACTTTCAGTAATGTATAGCGCCTTCTTACAGAATAACAGCTAGACTATAGCACCATCAGGACAATAGCAAGAATTGCCAGAGACTGTTTATAAACAACAGAAAGATACGCATTTCAGTTATTGATGCCATCTTCTGATCCTTTAGCTCCTCTCTTTCTTTGTCTTGTTTTGTCTAGGATTTTATTTTCTGATTGGAGCTCCTGGAAGTACTAAACTAACAAAAGAAACTCATACAGAGGCATATCTTTTATTTTTTATTATTTTATACACACAAGTGTTTACTTGCATGTGTGTCCATACACCATGTGCATGTCTAGCGCCCATGGAAAACAGAAACAGATCCCCTGAAACTGAAGTTACAGGTAGTTGTGAGCCTCCGTGTGTGTATGTGTGTGTGTGTGTGTGTGTGTGTGTGTGTGTGTGTGTGTGTGTGTGTGTGCTGGGAATCAAATTCTGCAAGAGTAACATGTGTTCTTAACCGCTGAATCAGATCTAGAGCCCTTAGTGATATTCCTTTTAAAGGGGAACCCATCACTGGCCGAGAGAGATTACACCAGCTGCAGCCTCTCAACTGTGAATTAAATCTAAATTCAAAAGTATATCCAAAGGAACTATAAAGACAACTCAACAGGTAAGAGCACTGGCTGCTCTTCCAGAGAACTCAAGTTCAATTCCTAGTATCCATGTGGTGACTCACAACTGTCTGTCACTTCAGTCTCAGGGGATTTGATGCCCTCTTCTGGCCTCCATGAGCATTCCATGCATGTTAAACAAAGGTAAAACATCCTGACACATAAAATAAAATAAATGTGTGGGTGTGTGTGAGTGTGTTGGGAGGTAAGGGGGTTGCCAAAGCTTTTATTATTATTATTATTATTATTATTATTATTATTATTATTATTATTATTATTATTATTATTCAAACTGGGAACCAATTGAATTTTCTAGGGAATTTGTTTTATATGCTGAATAGTTTGATTGCTCATATTTGCATTTATGATTCTCGGAGCTTTGACAGTTGGTTAATATGCTACTGTCAGAAGAGAGAGCTGCATAAAGTGTGAATTTGTATAATCAGAATTTCAGTAGGTTAGGCAAACTAAAATGAGAACAACTTTACCTTGTAGGAAAAGCTGAGTGATTTGGTTGGTGCTTTTTGATCAACTCAATCAAGTTATCTAATCCAATGGTTCTCAACCTTTGAGTCATGACCCCTTTATGTTTCAATGAGTCTTTCACAGGGGTCACATTTCAGATGCATGACATATTAGATACTTACATTATGGTCCATAAAAGTAGCAAAATAACAGTTATGAAGTGCCAATGAAAATAATTTTACAGCCAGGGGTCACTATATTAAACATAAGGAAATATATTAAATGGTCACAGCATAAGAAAAGTTGAGAACCACTGATCTAATCCATTTTAAATCTTCCATTTTGATGGTTTTTCAAGCCAGCCTCTGCCATTATGTAATATTATTGAAGAGATCTTTTTCTTCAAATAATACATCATAATATAGTCATTGAATTCTGCTTACTTGGATGGATTTTATTCTATTCCACACATTTTTTCCCAATTTTTATTAGGTATTTACTTCATTTACATTTTAAA
>NC_034593.1:83202157-83232520 GCF_900095145.1 Mus pahari
ATTTATCAGTGAGTGTATATTATGTGAGTTCTTTTGTGATTGGGTTACCTACTCAGGATGATACCCTCCAGATCCATCCATTTGCCTAATAATTTCATAAATTCATTGTTTTTAAAGCTGAGTAGCATTCCATTGTGTAAATGTACCACATTTTTTGTATCCATTCCTCTGTTCAGGGACATCTGGGTTCTTTCCAGCTTCTGGCTATTATAAATAAGGCTGCTATGAACATAGTGGAGCATATGTTCTTATTACCAGTTGGAACATCTTCTGGATATATGCCCAGGAGAGGTATTGCTGGATCCTCCGGTACTACTATGTCCAATTTTCTGAGGAACCACCAGACTGATTTCCAGAGTGGTTTTACAAGCTTGCAGTCCCACCAACAATGGAGGAGTGTTCCTCTTTCTCCACATCCTCGCCAGCATCTGCTGTCACCTGAATTTTTGATCTTAGGCATTCTGACTGGTGTGAGGTAGAATCTCAATGTTGTTTTGATTTGCATTTCCCTGATGATTAGGGATGTTGAACATTTTTTGAGGTGTTTCTCAGCCATTAGATATTCCTCAGTTGAGAATTCTTTGTTTAGTTCTGTTCCACAGCTTTTTTAAAGACATGGATTCTTTGGCTCGGCTCTTGTAAAGAGCCTTTCAGGGATATTTTAAAGAAAACAAAGAGGACTCAGGCTTTCAGAACAATAAAGTTAGAGTTTCAGCAATTGAACAGGCAGAGAAGACCTCTGGGCAACTCAACAGAAAATAACAATTTCAACCAAAGAAGGAACAAAAATATGTATGCATGTAAGAGTAACTAAGGAAAAAAACAAGAATAAGAATCAAGATAGATAGATAAATAGACAGACAGACAGACAGACAGAAAGACAGACAAAATTAAGACCTGGGTACTTTCTCTAACTCCTTCATTGGGGACCCTGTGCTCCATCCAACTGACAGCTGTAAGCATCCAGTTCTGTATTTGTCAGGCACTAGCAGAGCCTCTCAGGAGAAGCTATGTCAGTCTCCTGTCAGCAAGCTCTTCTAGCATCTGCCATAGTGTCTGGGTTTGGTGGTTGTTTATGGGATGGATCCCCAGGTTGGGCAGTCTCTGAATGGTCATTCCTTCAGCCCCTGCTCTGAACTTTGTCTCTGTAACTCCTTCCATCAGTATTTTGTTCCCCCCTTCTAAGAAGGATTGAAGTATCCACGCCTTGGTTTTCCTTCTTCTTGAGTTTCATGTGTTTTGCAAATTGTATCTTGGGTATTCTGAGCTTCTGGGCTAATATCCACTTATCAGTGAGTGCATATCATGTGTGTTCTTTTGTGATTGGGTTACCTCACTTAGGATGATATCCTCCAGATCCATCCATTTGTCTAAGAATTTCATAAAATTATTTGTTTTTAATAGCTGAGTAGTACTCCATTGTGTAAATGTACCACATTTTCTGTATCCATTCCTCTGTTCAGGGACATCTGGGTTCTTTCCAGCTTCTGGCTATTATAAATAAGGCTGCTATGAATATAGTGGAACATGTGAGGTTTGCAGCCCCATAGGAGGAACAACAATACGAACTAATCAATACTCCCAGAGCTCCCTGGGACTAAACCACCAATCAAAGAAAACACATGGTGGAACTCATGGTTCTAGCTGCATATGTAGCAGAGGATGACCTAGTCAGTCATTAATGGGAGGAGAGGCCCTTGGTCCTATGAAGGTTCTATGCCCCAGTATAGGAGAATGCCAGGGCCAGGAAGTGGGAGTGGCTGGGTTGGGGAGCAAGGGGTGAGGATAGGGGATTTTCAGAGGGGAAACTAGGAAAGGGGGTAACATTTGAAATGTAAATAAAGAAAATTTCTAATAAAAAATAAAATAAAATAAAATAAAATAAAAACATGGAAAATAGGGTAAAAACACTGAATCTGGCTGAAAAAAAAATTAAGACCTGGTGTAATGCCAGGTCTTCAGTTATATCAAGAAAAATAGTGTTCTGGAGCCATAGGGGCTAGAGAGCACAGGAAAGAGGTTTCAAGTCAGATGCAGTTCAAGTCATCCCTGTCCTGGTTCCCAAATGTGTGTTTTCTCCAGCAATAGGTGCCCCCCTCAACACTAGGCAGCAACCAAGTGATACATTGCTAATCTATATTATTCTGGAGTCACTTTTCTTTAGAACACCACCAGCAGCAGCAGCCAACACACACACTAACTTTATTTTATGGTTATATCAATGGACATGTTAAACATAGAGGGAGAGCATTTCACAGGTTTCATCCATAGTCTAGGAATTACAGGAAACTAATGGCTACTGAGAAAAGAAAGCTAGCCTTTCCCAGCAATGGGCACTTTATTGCTTGTACAATGCAGATTGGTCAGTCTTGAAACCACATACATACCACTAACAAAAACAGACTCATCAGGTTGTGTGTGTGTGTGTGTGTGTGTGTGTGTGTGTGTATAGATTTGTATGTACACATGCATATATACATGCATGTAACAGTAATAATCAAAGAAAAAAAGGAGAGCTGGTAAAATGATACAGCTATTAAGAACACTGGCTGTGAAACTGTTAATAGGGCAATACAATAGCCCACTGATTGGGAAAAGATCTTCACCAACCCTACATCCAACAGAGGGCTAGTATCCAAAATATGTAAAGAACTCAAGAAGTTAGATACCAACAAACCAAATAACCCATTTTTTAAAAATGATAAACAATTCTCAACACAGGAATTTTGGATGGCCGAGAAGCACTTAAAGAAATGTTCAACATCCTTAGTCATCAGGGAAATGCAAATCAAAATGAACCTGATATTCCATCTTACATCCATCATAATAGCTAAAACCAAAGACACAAGGGACAAAACATGCTGATGAGAATGTGGAGCAAGCAGAACACTCTTCCTTTGCTAATGGGAGTGCAAACTTATACAATCAGTCTGGAAATCAAGCTGGCAGTTTCTCAGAAAACTGAGAATAGCTCTACCTCAAAACTCAGCTGTGTCACTCCTAGGCATATACACTAAAGATGCTCCACCATGCCACAAAGGTACTTGCTCCCCAGATGCCCCTCAACTAAATAGCTGATACATAAAATGTGGTTCATTTACACAATGAAATACTACTCAGCTACTAAAAGCAAGGACATCAAAACTTTTCAGGTGTATGGATGGAACTAGTAAATATCACCTTGAGTGAGGCAACTCAGATCCAAAAAGAAATGCATAGCATGTACCCACATATAAGTGAATATCAATCATAAAATATGGGGCATGCACAATACACTCCACAGACCCAAAGAAGTTAAACAAGAAGGAAGGCCCAAGTGAGAATGCTTGAATCTCATTTAGAAGAGAGAATAAAATTGTTAAAGGAGGCAGATGGAGTGTGGGAACTGGGTGGGAGAGAGGATAGGGAGGGAAATAAGGGATATTCAGGGTCAATTGTGGGGAGAGATAGAATGGAAGGCCAGAGGACCAGGAGAACAAATGGAAATCCGAAGCTGGCAAGGTAAAGGGGGTGGTGAGCATCTCTAGGAAGTGCCACAGATGTTGGATGGGGAGGCTCCCAAGAGTCTATGGAGGTGTCTTTATATAAGACTCCTATCAGTGGGAATATGGAGCCTGAAGGCCACTTCCTGTAACCTGGCAAGAACCCCAGTAGAGGGATAAAGACACCAACCCACCCACAAAACTTTCAACCCAAAATTTGTTCTGTCTACAAGAAACACGGGGACAAAGATAGAGTAGAAACTGAGGGAATGGCCAACCAATGCCTGGCCCAACTTGAGACCCATCCCAATGGCAAGCACCAATTCCTGACACTATTAATGATTGTCTGTTATGCTTGCAGACAGGAGCCTAGCATAACTGTCCTCTGAGAGGCTCCACCCATCCTGATTGAAACCTATGTAGAGGCCCACAGTCAGTCACTGGATGGAACTCAGGGAGTCTTGTGCAAGAGTTAGGGGAAGAATGGAGGTTCCCAGAGGGGATAGGAATCCCAGAGGAAGACTAGCAGAGTCAACTGACCTGAACCCTTGGAGTCTCTCAGGAACTGAACTGCCAGCCAAAGAGCATACATGTGTCTCTTGGTCTTCATGTGGGTGCCCTGCCCCAAGGACAGAAGTAGGGACTGTCCCTAAAGCTGTTGCCTCTCTGTGGATCCCATTCCCCTAACTGGGCTGCCTAGTCTGACCTTAGAGGGAGAGGATGCTCCTAGCCCTGCAGAGACTTAATGATGTGCCAAGGTGGGATGAGACCCAGGGAGGCCTCCACCCTCTCAGAGGAGAAGAGAAGGGGGAAATGAGGGAAGGGACTGTATGGGAGCAGGGCAGGAGGAGACAGGGGCAGTGCTCAGAATGTAAAGTGAATAAATAAATAAATTAATTGAAGAAGAAAAAAATAACATTGGCTGCTCTTCCAGAGATTCTGAGTTCAATTCCTAGCAACCACTTGGTGGCTCACAATCATCTATAAAGAGATCTGATGCCCTCTTCTGGCATTTTGTACATGCGGATAGATAGATAGATAGATAGATAGATAGATAGATAGATAGATAGATAGATAGATAGATAGATAGATAGATTTGAAAAGAGAAAAGAGGCTGTCAACTTGACGGATAGGTATGGGAGAGGCTTGATGGTGTAGCTGGGAGAGAACAGAGTGAGGAAATAGAGGGAGAAAGTAATGTAATTCTAGTTCAACTAAAAACATATTGGTTTAAAAAGAAATAAAAATCATGAATTTTGTAACTATAATAAGAATGATGACTGAATTCCAAAGCTCCATCATTCCCTGCCTTTGTAGACCAGAAATTAACTGCCAGTGTGCTAAATCCTGCTGCTAACTTAGAAAGTGTGTGTTGGGGTGTAAGAGCATTTCCTGGCAAGCTTGCTGCCTCTCAATCAGAATTGAGAAGATGTGGTTTCCCTGACCCCTGGACTTGTCATTCGTACCATCTCCCCGGTAGCTGTAAGGATTGCTACTCCCCCCAGTTCAAGGCTGGACAGTATACCTCTCCAGATCAGAAGGGTCACTGTGAGAACAGACTGCATTCTGCTAGAACTTCCTGGCCAGAGTTCTCCCACCCTCTCTCCTCCAGCTCCAGGAAGCTGTCTCTGGTGATTTAAGGATCAAGCTTTCCTCAGGCTGAGCTTTCTGTGACTCACGGTCCTGATGGGTGTGGAGGACTCATCCATTAGAGCATCATTGTGTGTTTGCAGAGGCCAGAGTTCCAGAGCATAGTACCCTTTTGTAGTGCCCCGCTCCCATCAATGGAAAGGGGAAGATGATTTCCTCTGGCTGACAGTCCAATGTCCAAATCCTCAGGCCACACTCACAAACCCACACTCTACTAGCTCTGGTATTGTCTGGCCAGTGAGATAGGACAGTGGTATGAGCAGCCTGGCCAGGGTTCTACAGCTCTGCCCCCACCCCTCCATGCACAGACAACTATCTTCATACACCTACTCAGATGTAGATTATAACACCCCAACCTATCTACAAGCCTCCATTTGCTCCATTTGGAAGTATTACTTACAGCCACTTTTTTAAAATGTTTTTTTATTAGATATTTTCTTTATTTACATTTCAAATGCTATCCCGAAAGTTCCCTATACCCTCCCCCTGCCCCTGCTCCCCTACCCACCCACTCCCACTTCTTGGCCCTGACTTACAGCCACTTTTACATCTCCACCTGGAAAGAGTAGGTTGAACTTTAAAGAGATTTGTGAAATCTACCTGCAGTTTTAACAGGATTAAACAAGTATATTAATATATACACTAAGAATGGTTCTTCTTTCCCCTCCCTTTATAAGTCCTATTCCTGAATGGAATTCAGAAAGGCCAGCCTTCCCAGGCTCCTGCAGACTTCTGCAGGTTTTTACAGGCTTCTGCAGGCTTGGCAGACACTCAGCAGCAACAAGGTGCTATACACTGCCAGGCCCCAAGGCGAAGCTAAGAAAAACCCAAGAATCCTGTTCTTACCCATCTGGGGAAAGTGCCAGCTCCCGATCAGGCTCTGGGCCAATGTCCTCTACGAGTGCTGTGTTTCTTTCTGTGCTCATAAGTTAACAGGTTAACCTCACTACAGCTCCACACAGAGCACACCCATTTTGCAGACTTCAAACACTGCCCTTCTCACATTCCTCCTCTAAAGACTCGGCTGTTTTTTTCTCTTGCTCAGAACCCACCTGGGCTGTCCCAACCCTTCAAGTAGTTGAGAGACTGGAATAGGAACATCAGGTTTGGAGTGGATGAAGAGCACACCCAGAGGATCTTGTGTAAGGGAATCAGGATTAGTCCTGGGCGAGCCAGAGTCCTGGCAGGGGAGGTACAGCACTGCATAGCCACACCAGGCATCAAGCCAGGTCTACTTGTCTGCCACCAAGTTCTGTCTCCAGTAGACACAGTCAGTCCTTCAACTCTGGAAACCATGGAACCTCCCAACTGATTGCTCAGGTCCCCCTGATTGTCACAGTAACATAACTACTGGCACTTCTGAACTACCATCTGAAGATATAAGGAAGATTGATGATATGTCAGTCATTGCTCATAACTGGAAATTCTTGGCAACCGTGGGCATGTACTGTCAAAATGAGAAACTCCAGCCACAGAGTTGAGAACTCTCATTCCATGAAAATAGTATTCCAAATAGAACACTGAACTCAGGACCTTACATGCTCTAAAAAGCATCCTCTCTGGGCCTACTCCCTGTCGGCTTCTCTCCTTCCTCTCACTCTGCTTGTACACTTCACCCTGTTTCTGAGTGCTGCTAATTTCTCCCTGAGGAGACGATAAGGAATCTCCCTTGTGTTGGTCACTGATGGGGGAGAGATGAGAAGAGGCAGCCGTCTCTGAGAACCTCCTTTTCATGGCCCAGTCAGGTGTCAGCCTCCAGGGAGCGTCACAGCACAACCAACCACACACCTAGGTGAGTCATCTCTTTCTAACAGCAGTTTGAGAAGACCAGCCTGCATTTCTGGACCTGTCCTCCCCTTGGATTGAGCACAGAGCACTTGCCCTTTGTTGGTAGAGCAGAGGGGAGCGTAGGTGAGTACAGAATTTTTGTGTTGCAAGGCATCCTTGGAATTGTCAAGTCCACAGCTGCACAAGTTATAGATTCATTACTAGCTACTCAGGGAATCCACTAATCCTCAAAACAAAAGAGCCTGCAAAAATAGAGAATATAAAGCCAGGAGTCAGACTGCCTGGGTTTGATTCTCTACCATGCAGTAGCTGTGCGACCGTGTCTCTGGGGGTCAGTCACTACACTGTTAAATGCATGTCACAGACTTTTTTAATGACTGTAATATATTTTTAGCTGAGGTATGGAGCTGCTGTGTTTGTAGGTCAGCCACATGCCCTCTGAAGGGATACATTCATAAACCCTGGAATCCACAGGAATAGGCAAGAACAGCATGGAAGCCTGTGACTTCAATTTAAAAAGTTCTCTCAGAGGAGTTCATCTTTCTACTTGAACTGTGCCTGCCTCGGCTTCTGCCTGCCTAACTGTTCCTGTCAGACCTCCAACACTGTAGTGACAAGACATGCTGACAATAGACACTTATCTGCCTTGTTCACAATCTCGTGGGCAAGTTTCCAGTTGAACTATTGTGTCTGCTGTGCTTTTCTCAGGTGTGGCTTTTGTTGTGTACGCATGAAGTCCATGGTCGACAGGGATGAGAACTACCCTCAGCACAAGAACAGCTTCAGGATGCACAGGCCAGAAAACAGTCAGTAAAGATGATTCTCACTTTAAAAGTAAGTCTGCCAGGTGTAAGAGCTATACCCATGTGAGCATAGGGACAAATAGTCCTTTCCAAAAAAGAACACAATTGATTATCCCATTCAAAATGGTCAGCCACAGACTGAGCAGGCTGCATTTATAGATATAGAAACACACATATGGAATGGGAATATATATATGTGTGTGTGTGTGTATATATATATATATATATATATATATATATATATATATATGAAAAAGATGTTATGAATCTGAAAGACAGCCAGATGGAACATGAGAGAGTTTGGAGAGAGAAAATATATGGGGGAATGATGTAATTGCAGTATAATCTTAAAAGGTAAAAAATATATTTAAATTTAAAAGAAAAAGAAATCACACTAACTTATGTATCCCATTTTATTCTCATTGTAAAATAAAGTACCATAATTATTTGCTAAATAGTCTATCTTTTCATAAATTGTGATGGTTTGTTAGATTAGGACAGACTTTCTTTCTGAGAAGTAACTAATTCTTGGAAACAGAATAAATATCAAAAAAAAAAGTCTAAATCCATTTCCTAGTCCATCTCTTCTATCTGAAAAGTATGTGTGTTTCTATATCTACAAATACTAGGCCGTCACTTTCTCTACCCTAAGGGCAGGTGTGAACAGACAACAGAAAGAGTACCTGTGTCAGGATTCTAAGGGCCACCCTCCCCTATACTTAGCTCTTCCCCCCTACCCTTCTGTTCCTTCCCTGGATGGAAACACAAGAACACAATGCAGTCTGTGATGTGTTTATAAAAATATAAAGAGAAGGAGCGGGTTACCTCCACATAACATAGCCCCCCTCCTTCTCTTTATCTTTTTATAAACACATCAGTGTGTGTCCCTGATTTTCTGCTGGTTGCCGGCAAACCTGCTGGTTTGCCATGGACCCAGAATTTCATGCTTTGCAACTATTTTATGCAACTAATCATTTCACCCTCCTGCACCCTACTCTTTGCTTTAGTTTTTTTTTTTTTTTCTGTTAATCACACCTCAACCCTGTCTACTTGCTGAGACATCATCAGTGGGTAGAGATCCTTCTCTGGTTATTTCTTCAGGAAGACAACTGCTGAGCTGTTGAAAGTGCAAAGCTAGTGTTGCCCTTTCCACTTGAAGACAGTTAGGCAGAATCTAGACCCCTCTGCTCACACTGCCACTGCTGAAATGCCTTACAGGGACCATCTCACATGCTCCCGTCAAAATATCACTGGAGCCCAGTTTTCATTCCCAACAGTGACTTTACCTTTTTTCTGGCTGACCAATAGACTCTTAATACGTTATTTCAAAACAGGGATTTCAGATCTTCTGATACCATTGGGTAAAATGGGAAATTAAAACCTCAAGGGGGTGACTTGATGTGACAGTCAGGATAAGAAAACAGTCTGGACCCTGGCCAGAGCTGATAGCTGTGGTTGAGCTTATTTATCCTGCAGAGACTTCCAAGGCAACTCAGGAAACCACCGGGAAGTGCTCCCCTGGCACACGATGACATTGCAGGAAGTTAGCTGGAGCACCAAGGAGTTCGCTGGAGCATAATTGGCACAGAGAACAAGGATTCCTGGAAAGAAGCTGTTTGCAAAGGCAGATTAGCTGATTAAAATTCAGTGATTAGTAAATGTTGCCATTTACCTTGGGTTATGTTTAGCACACTAAGGAGATGTTCTTTGCCCACCTCTGTCTCTCACTTAACATCTCATGACTAGCTCATAAAGCCAGATCTAGCACACGGACAAACAGATAAAATAATCTGGAATGTGTTGACTTAATAAAAGCCTAGCCGTCACAATCAGAGTTAGGAGAGTCATCACAGCACATAAGGCCGGCAGCAGAGATGCCTCTCCTTTTCTGGAACCGCCGACTTAGTGTTTACTTCAATATAGTTTAAAGCTGTCTTGGTTTTTTGTTTTGTTTTGTTTTGTTTTGTTTTTATTTGTTTTGTTCTTTTGTTTTTGGTTTTTTCTAGACAGGGTTTCTCTGTGTAGTCCTGGCTGTCCTGGAACTCACTCTGTACACCAGGCTGTCCTCGAACTCGGAGATTTGCCTGCCTCTGCCTCCCAAGTGCTGGGATTAAAGGCATGTACCCCCTTGTTTTTTACCACAGAAACTTCATGAAATATTTGAGTATAGAACTTAGGATAACCAAAGTCCGTGTTCCTGGGCATGGTCACTCCTATCTGGGTACAGAAAAAGTAGAAGAATAAAAATAAAATAAAATAAAATAAAATAAAATAATAAAATAAAATAAAAACCTCTTACTTTCTTTGACATGAGAGCTGTGTCTTATGTTGACAGTAGTGATGCCCAGCAACTGAAAGCTTACAAACTCAGCAGAGAAATTTGGCTGAGGTCAGTAGAAATTGGAAGGCAATATCTTCCTCTCTCCCTTTCCCCACAGACCACTGAACAGCCCACAGAAGAGGAGCTGAAGACCTTGAGCCTGTAGGACCAATGACCTATCCTCCTTTGTGGACAGGAGAATGGAAAACCGGGGGCTGATGTGAGAAACTAGGAGGTCATGCAGGCTTCCTCCTGGGGTTGCTGTTGCAATCATTGGGACTTTTAGTAAGGGCTCCTATCGTCCCCTCCCCTACACACTGGTGCCATAACATAGAGCTATCCCTTTAGCTCCAAAGAGCCCAGATTCAGATATGGATGATGTACATCTCCCTTGGTAGAGAGCAGGGACCCTGAAGTCTAACTCTGGGAGCCCATGGCGGTCTCCCCCATGAGGCTGCTACTGAAGTAGTTGAAACCTGCAGCTGGGGCTCTCATGCTTCGCTCTCTCACTCAGCGCTGTCAAACTAAAGAGTGCATCGCAGGGGAAGCTGCGAACCACAGACCCAACCCCAGCACACCTGTGCCAGGGACTCAATACACGCTGAAACTGATCCGAACTCAACACACAACTGAGACTGCTTTAGTTTGGAATGAAATTGCAAACCACAGCTCCCTCAAAGGCCCATTTGCTACATAAAACATTGCAGGGAAGGAAAAATTAAAACCTAGCCAAGCAAGGAAGAAATATTGACTGGTTGGTTTTTATTGCAATTATTTATTTAGGTGGCAATGCACATATATGGGGGTCAAATGGGACCTTCTACCAAGTGGAACCCAGGAATCAAACTCAGGTCGGCAGGCTTAGTAACAAGCACCTCTCCCCAGTGAGCTCTCTTACCAGCCCTGTTGCTTTGTTTTGTTTTGGTTTGGTTTGGTTTTGGTTTGGGGGTTTTTTGTTTGTTTGGTTGGTTGGTTTTTCGAGACAGGGTTTTTCTGTGTAGTCCTGGCTGTCCTGGAACTCACTCTGTAGACCAGGCTGGCCTCGAACTAGAAATTCACCTGCCTCTGCCTCCCACGTGCTGGGATTAAAGGCCTGCGACACCACACCCAGCTTGTTGCTTTGTTTTTAATCTAATAGAATTGTCTTGTGTTGTTGTTATTGCTATCTTTTAATTTTTACTTTCATTTTTTTATCTTCATGTTTGCAAAAGAATCATTTCAATGAGCTTATTTTAGTTTGTATTTTGCTTGGCCAGGTGTATGGTTGCTCTGTAGGTTTTCCACCTATCTGGTATTATGTTCCCTCTACTTCCGACAAACGCCCTTACACTTCACCCCTCATCCCCATCTCTTCTCACCTTTCTGATCTCCCCACCCCTCCTCTTTTTACATTAAAGCCATAAACTTGCAAAATGTGGATAATCTCTAAGCTCTGTGGATCCCACCAGCTTCCCTAAGTCCCCTTACAGATGCTTTTCCCATCATGCTTTGCTTTTCAGTTAACCTAGTAGTAATCCCTGTCTCTACCCAGTCTACTTCCTTTGCATTGCCAATCTTAATAGATAATATCCTAGTGTACACCATTCTTATCTTCATTGAACTTCCAATAACTGCTGTCATTAAAGAGACCATTGTTTTTAATTGGCTAATTTTAACTGACATTTACTTTTCTTCTGCAGTTAATATTCTACTTCAGTAAAAAACAGGCAACCTCAAGCAGATACTGAGAAATTAACTTTGAAACTGTGCATTTCACTCTACCATAGCCTAGTCCCACTTGACTATTGCAAATACATCAATTGAGCGAATAAAACTGACAGAAAAATCCAATCAATATAAATTACCCCCAGAGGTGTAATCTCGATGTAGTAATGTAAAAGACATGAAAACCCAAATCCCTACTCCATGGTACTGACTATCACCAAGAATGAAAGAGAACATCCCAGATAAGGAATTTTAAAGAATGGTTCAAGAAATGCTTTATGAAGTCAAAGAGGATAAAAATAAACTCCTGAACGAATTCAAAAAGAATACAAACAGCTGAATGAAATGAGGAAATGACATAAAACAAGAATTTTAAAAGATGTAGAAATACTGAAAAATTGAAATTGAGAGCTGGGCCTAGGCCCCTGGACTTGACCCCTAGAGCCGTAGAATGTGTCAGTGGCGACACGTGCCTGTCGTTAGAGACTGAGTGGGACTAGTTAAGGGAACAATGGGCATTTTTCTTGGAAGCCATGGTGATGAAGGGAACTGGGTTTACACCTGAGCAGCTCAGTAGAGAGAGACACAAAGTTGAGGCCACTGGGGGCTCCAACCTGGGCTTGGAGTGATTAGTACCTCTCAGCTCACTCACTGCTAACCCAGATTCTTCCTCTCCCTTATGAATAGCATGCATGCCTTAGCAGTCCTACCTCTGAGGGGACATTAAAAGTCACAAAGAGCGCAGCTTTGGAACAGCTATTCTAACCTACTGAAATTCACAGAGATGTATAAACTCTGCATCTAGTCAAGTAGTTGTTTGAGTGTCTACATTAATCTAAGTATGCGATGCCTTTTAATTGTAATTTCTTTACAGAAAGTGGTTTTTTATCTTTAAAAAGAATCACAAAGAGGAGATAAAGGGGAACATCATTTCCTAAATAGGAAATTGACGTCTTGTTATATCATGAAGTAAGGGAAGAAAGTACAACTCAGAAACAGGCTAAGATTCTTAGTGTGGCCAAACACCAAGTCCTCTGGGACACCCTGTGAGTCGTCCTGTCAACACTGGATTGAATGTGAGGAAATGGAAAGCAGGAAGCAAAGATGCAGCAGGTTCTTGATTTAACAGTGGGTTTACAGCCCAAGCCTGCTACAGCCTCCAGAAGCCCACCTCCTCAAAGCCTATAGTCAGTGATAGTTCTAGGGATCCGCACATTGTACTAATCGCTCTATTTCATTCTGCCCAGCAGAGGGCGCACTAAACCCCTGGAGTTGGGACTGTAGAACATCCACCCTTGGAGAGTGGAACATATGAAGAGTGGTGGTACCTCCCTGCAATGCTTGAAACAATATCTAACTTCAAATCCTTTTAATACAAAAAAGATATTTTCCATCACTGTCATCTTAAAAATATTGGAAGAAACTTTTCAACCGGTTTTTACAGTAGGAAAGAAGTGGTCATAATCATGGTAAAGAAAGATATCCTGGTGATTTTTGGCCTCAACATTTTCTGTATGTGCCCCTGCTAGCCTCTCTAGGTATCTACTAACATGCCTGTGATGTATAAATGTTCTGGGACCATTCAGCTATCTCTGCTGCAAAAGGTCAGATAATGGTAAGAAGTCAGACTGGCTATGGGAAAGAAGGTGTTAGACATCAAGTTTAGAGAACAAGGACAAAGCTGTGGTTTGAAGGAAGTAAAACTTCTGAGGAGGAAAAGAAAACTTCATTTCATCTTCAGGATTAGAACTCAGATCTTTAAGAGGGGTTGTGACTGGTGGCGCTAGGGCATCTGTGGAAAGACACTGCAGCTTGGGGGCGGCGGGGAGGAGTCATGGACCACAACTGATGAAGCTAATACCCCGTTTTGTCACTCCTCTAGCGCCATCTACTGGCGTATCTTAATGTAGACCCAAGAGCAAAAGAGGACAATGCTTACAAAGCTCTTTTTTTTTTTTTTTTTGATGCAGATATACTTTATTTGTGGTAGGTTTTATAGAGTACAACTTTGAGTCATTAAACAGTAAAATGTATCTTTAGGAACAATGAATAAAACTAATATTATTAAAATATTCAAGGTTTAAAATTAGAAAAATGTTTAGAATTTTAAAAATGTTTAGAATTCCAACTAGTGAAAATGATTTTGCTGCTATTTAATAGTTATCAAGCTACTAATAAAAGCTAAAAATTTATATGAAACATAATCTAAAATGGAGCTTGAGATTTTACTTCCAAACCCAATCAATAAATATGGACATGGCAAAGAGCAGGACTTAGTGATCAGATTAACCTAGTCATTGCTGACTGTTACAGTTATTTACACAATGACTGAAAGTATAAATTGTATTTAATCACATTCAAATACAGCAAAATTATACTAACTCACACCATTATATTAGAAAAAATACATGCATAAAAATGAAAAAGTGTAAAACATTGTATTACTACTTAATTAAGGATGCTCTCTAGTTGTGAGCATGCATTGTGGTGTAAAATGGGAATCTTTTTTCTTAAGTACTCCCTCCAATACTTTCTGGTTCAATGGAACTAAACTTCATGGTTAGCTGATGCCCTTGAACCCCACTGCCGTGTACCTGATCAGACTGAAGAGGTGGGAGAACAGGAAAAGGGCAGAGAAAACAGGCCACATCATTCTGGACCACAGCCCCACAAAATAGAGACTGTTTCCCTCTCACAGCCTGGCTCTTACCAGCCCATTGGCCACCCACGCAACTGCTACAACCAGAACCGTCTAATAAATGGACTGTGAAAGAACAGCTGAGGGTCCAGCTTTTAGCGCTGTCACCTGAAACTAACACTAGGTGGCGCTTAGCGAAGCTCTCTGAGCGTGGCAGGGCGCATTGACAGATCATCCAGCTGCACTGAGAAAAGGCTGGGAAAATGCCAGAGCAAAAGGTTACCTCACCACCATCCCAAGTCTACTTTGACTCCTCAAAGTGTGTTCTGGCTGTTGTTTTTAGTATCAGGAGCAACATATTGATAAACGAGAATGTATTTCGTAGAATACATGATGAGTTTCACCTTACATTAGAGTTCATAACAAATTATTTCTAATATTTCTGCTCATACTAGAATATTTTAATATTTTTACATGTTTTGACATTAAACCAGTGAGCTTCTGATTTCCTGCTGAGTAGTAACTATTATGACTGGAGATAGTTATGATGAGAAAGTTCGAGAATATTTATATATAGTAACATATACTATATAATCATATAATATATATTTTATATATGTATATAGGATGAGCTCTTCTTTATAAAATCCAAGCTCAAAACCTAGTACAACTCATCAGGTAAGCACTTCCAGAATCTCTGTCCTCTGTGAAAATAGAAATTATTAACTGCTTTTTGGGTTATAAACAATAAGCGGAAATTCAAAAACTCAAGGCAAGTTTATTTCCAACTTCTTCTCTGAATATGGTGTTTCTGTGTTGCCCCATTTTGCTTCTAGTGGGGCTTAAGCATCCTTTGCCAGCTCTGGGGCGACTATGTTCTGGGATGTGAAATGTTTGGGCAAGATTTTTTTTTTCCTCTTTACAATAAGGCATCCCACTTCTAAAACAACAGCTAGAACACACAGGGAAGAATAATCTAAGCCACAAAAAGAAAAGTCATAATTTAGTAACTTGAAACAGAAATCTTCAGAATGACGATAAAACTAACAGTCTAAAAAAGTGTTTATAGCAGGCGCAGGTGTAAGCATGATGACATGAGTTCAGGTCCTAGCACCTGTGGAGGACTCAACCTGGACACACTGGGAAGACACACTGTGTGCACTGGATCCTTTTTCCCTCTTCCCAGTGCAGCCACATTGAATAAAATTCCTTTTTCTGCCTTCCACTTTTCAAAAATGTAGATCTTTTAATTGGCTTACTGAGTATGGGTGGCTGGTCCTGATTTTGGGCATAAGGTTTAACACAAGTTTGGTAACAATTGCATTGTCTGAATTGTCTTATACATTATGTGTTACTTTCTTAATGTTCCTTTAATAAGAATCCTCCTTATATCGTACCTAGTTCTTTTCCATAGCCACTGATTTTTTTGCATCTAGAATGATACAGAATGGGCAGTAAGTACTCCACTGCTGGGCATCTCTTAAATAACTGAAAAGCAGCATTGGGTCTATTTGTGTATGGTAAATGTGGAGACCAGAAATCACTGGCATTTCTCAGGACTTTGGTTAACATGGACATTAGTTTGGAAGAACTCACCAGAGGACACTAAGACACTAAGGAATCTCACACATAAATGTTTTGTCTATGGCTTTGCTCCATATAAATAATCTTATTACCTTGCTTATTACATTATTAATAAATTTCACAATGCCAGTTTAATCTTCATTTTACTGATGAAAAACAAGGCTCTGGAATATTAAGTATGTAAAAGATAGTAAATTCATAGAAGCACATAGAGACCCTGTCTGTTTGCTCCCTGTATGGCCCTGCATGCCTTTCACACAACTCCTTCCCCTAAGGGTTTTATACGTGGTCAGTTCAGCCTGCTCCCTCAGAAGCTGCAGAGCTCCTGTGTTCAGAGAAACGACCTCATCAATTGCCTCCTGAAACTTTCAAAGGAGTTCCCCTAAACCCAGACAAGTTTGTTTCTAACACTGATATTCTCATCAAGTCTGACATCCAAGCTCCTGGTTTTGGAGTGTGGATACCTACCAATACAAATGATGCATTGATATATTTGCCGCTTTCCTCTGAGTCACTGTCATCCAAAGACTCATCTCTGGAGAGGTAAATAAGTTAACTATTCCTGGGTTCACACTAGAAACCCTGAAGAAGTGGTCCAGGACGTTTTCAGGTGCCAATGCCTTTTCTGAGAAGGCTCAGATGACATTATTTCTTCCAAGCTCTAACCTAGAATCCCAAATTCATCTCCAGTCTTCTTGGGTTTCTATGACTTTCAGTTTGTGAGACCTTCTGACTATTCTAATAAGGTTCCTCAACCATCACAGGAACTGCTATTTCAGTAGCCTAGACAGCATTCACCTGACTTTGCACACTGCAAAGCAGAGGTGTTTCAACAAGAGAGGTGCAGAAATATTGGAGCCAGAAACAACCTCAACTATTGCATTGTTTCTTAACTGCAGAAGTTCAGATATGGATCAAGAACATAAGGGATGTACCAGTGGAATTCCTGCTGAAAGCCAACTTCATGGTGCACTGACTTTCTTCTTACCAATCTCCAATTTATCATTCATAGTCTTTCTTTACATGATCTCAATCTTCTTGGAGCTTTTCATTTAATTCAGCGAAAACTAATAAAATACCTCCTATGTGGTCAATTTCCAATCCACCATATTTTAGGAATGCAAAAATGATAACACAATAAAAACCTGCCTGACAAGCTGTGTAGTGTGTTAGCCTAATGTGCTTGTATCCTAATGCTAATTTGAGGTCCCCAAAACTGTTTGCTCTAAAGACCAGACAGTCTGCACATAACCCCTGAGACTCTACCCACAGTTAATTGTGATTGTTGAATAAAGATGCTAACAGCTAATAGCTGGGGAGAAGAAAAATAGGTGGGGTTGAGTTTTGGTCGGTTTAAAGGAGAGGATATAGAGCCACCACAGGATAGAAGAATTTGCAGAAGAAAAAGAGCAGTCATGGGCTAGGGGCCAAGAGAACCTGGCCCAGATGGCTGCTTAGTTGTAGCTGAGAGCAGCTCAGATGAAACAGTAAGTAATAACTTGGGTTATGGATACAAGGTAGATTCTAACAACACAGAGGGTAGGCAGCTCCCCAGCTATTGGGCTGCTTAACACATATTAAAATATAAAAGTTGTATGTGTGTCTTTCATCCCAGAACATAAATGGTCTAAAGCAGGTAGAAAACCTGTGCAGGAATTGATAATTTTTACAACAAAGCTGTTCATAATTCAGAGGAATTTTGAAAAACATCTTATAATAAGGATGGAAAGGACCAAACTAGATCTGTGTAAATGAGAAGAATGAAGGTGAAGGAAAGAGAGAGGGTGGGGGAGGGCAAGATAAATAGATGAGGAGGACAGAAAGAAAGGAAGAAAAGAGAAAGAAAACAATCATTGCATTCCAGAAATCTCCTCCATGTCTCTTTCGACACGAAGAGCACTAGGCCCCAGTCTCATTTGTCTAAATTCTGATAATATGTGTCCAGCACAGTCCTGCTATGATAGATCTTAATTTTCTAAAAAGACTCCATTCACACACCCTAACCTTCAGATCAGCTGATCCGTGGCATGATCTTGACTAACCCTGTTCTCCATCTCACATGATGAGCAACCTCTCCTGCCCTGCTTGTAAGAGCCTCCACCTTTTTCCTCAAGAGCCACAGCAGAACTCACAGGCTCGTCCCAATAAAGAGATCTTGTGCACTTGCCTCCTGTGCTATGAAACCACAGAAGAAGGCCTTACTGAAACCTAAGAAATTTCTCTGTCAGGACTCAAAAGCTTTGGGAATGAAAGAACAAAGGAAATGGGGAGCTGATGTAGCCCACAAAGAAGGCCAGACAAGGGAGTCAGCCCTGCAGTTCCCTAGACCTAAGCCCTAGATAGTGTGGTCGCTGTCTCCATGGAGTGGGTCTCAGGGCAGCTGAGTCTGGCCAAGGTCATGTATACTTACAACACACCGGCACAGATGTATTTATTTTCCTAAAGAGAAAGGGTCTTCTTGACATGGGTAAAGATTTTTCTTTTTATTACTTGTTTACTTTAGTCATATATTTATTATCTGCATATTATTTAACTTTAAAAGAAAAGTTAGTTGGATACTATTTGATACATCTGAGTAGAAGTTGATTTGATCTTTCTGAGAAAAACTGCACACATACACACACACACACACACACACACACACACATACATACACACGTACACATACACACCAAGCAATTCTCCAAAATGACCACTTTCATTCATCTCTGAATGTATTTCCAGGAGATTCTTGCTATGACTCTACTGCAGGTGCTGCAGAGAATGACCTGAGTCCCAAAGATCCCAAGTTATATTATCAAAAACTCATACTGGAACTGTAGGGTCAGTAGTGAGGACTTCCGCGCCTGACACATGACCAGTGACTGCCAGTGACCTGGGTCTGGAAGTCCCATAGCAACAGCATTAGGGGAACCAACAGATCAAGAAGCAAATGCTTCATATTCATACTCTTTAAAATACAAATTCAAGACCAGACAGGCTTCAAAATATGACTCACATCTATTTAAAAGCAATCTATACATATTGAGAGGTGAGAGAAGGGATAATTTTGACAACATAAGCATTTTATGAGCTGATATGTTGCACTTCTCAGCCTCTTTAATTAGCACATACGTGCATAAAAACACATTGAATTCATAGAACTAATTCCATTAATTAGGCCCTCCCTAAACAATGTGATATTCATCTTTGATTTATATATGAAAGACTCCAAAACTTCATTTAGAATAAAGATGAGCAGTCTAAGCTCATGTGTCACAAGCATAGAAACCCTCACTCTATCTCGTGTTGCCATCTCCTGCACAAGAATCAGTCACTCCAATCAGTGAAAAGCATCCAAATTACACTACACACACACACACATACACACACACACACACACACACACACACACACACACACACTCACTCACAAGTAGCCTAATCCAGTTTAATTCAACATAGGCCTTCATTTCAAGTAGCCTCTGCCCCAGGACTAATAAGACTTGAATAGTGTCTTCTTCTCCACCCACTTCTAGGCAGATTTTTTTTTTCCTTTCTGATGTACATTTAAAGGTAAAAAGGGTAGACTAAGGTGTCCCTTTAGTTAGTCCTACTGTTGATTTCTACCTTGATTCTCTGGAGGGAGGAGACGTGTGACCTGTAAGGACTCCCAGCAGAGAGAGAGAGAGAGAGAGAGAGAGAGAGAGAGAGAGAGAGAGAGAGAATTCATTTTTGTATTTATGAATACAATGAATATGCCAGTTAATAGAACATAACTGATAACATTACAAATCAGTCAGCAACATCAGTCATAATCTTGACAGAAAAATAACTTACGATATTTCCCCTAAAATTAACAAGGTCCCAAGTTCAACCGTGAGGACAAAGAATCTCCAGGAATGGCTACTTTAGAGTGTAAGAACTGTTGTCAACAGGTAACATTTCTAAGGGTTGGCTCTAAGCATCAGGTTTAAATTGCTTTTCAAAAAGCAAAACTGGCTGACAAAGATATGTTTATTTCTAGGGAGAAGAATTTAGGTTCTGCTTTAAATTTATCAATACCTGCTGCTTGTTGCAGCATCCCTTTGCCTGTAGACAATAGAACTTTGTCATTTCTCCAGTCTGGTCACCTTAGATAAGCACTTAGGCAAATTGTATGCTGCCCACTTCCTTTGTTCTGCCAACTCTTCCTCCCATTAATTGCAACAGGTATAGAGAACAAATATAATGTGAAAGTCTAAGCCTAGATTGAAATGCTCATCTGGTTTTCTTGGAGACATTATGAGTGACCTTATGAGTGAGTCCTTTTGGAGCTCCTTGGAGTGTAGGGAGATGTGTTTATCCTTTTCACCAGGAGGAAGGGAAGAAACATGCCACAAATTTTACTCCAAGATCGAGATCAAGGACTAGAAATTCCCCCCACTCCAGCCTCTGTGGAGTTTATATGGCTTTAAATGAAGGTGAAGACAATCAGTGAAGTTACAAGTCATTCCTTCCAGAGCAGAGTGAGCCCTGGTCCCTCAAAACCACACCTGCATCTATTTGCCTTAGATGGGATAAAGCATTGCCTCCTGTTGCCCTCCACTTTGGAGCTATGAACAAAATCATTCAGTATGTAAGACTCTAAACACTCAATCAACTAAAGATTTAGAATAAATGGACCAGGGATTTATCATACAGGATGACTACTGTGACCCAAACAAGGACCAGAACTGGGGCTGGAGGAGATACACATGAATCAGAAATAAACCCAGCATGCCCAGGCTCTTCATCCATGCTCCTTATAAATGATTCAACTGCATTTCAAATTATATGAGGGTGAACAAGAACACAATGGGGGTGTTACTTGGAAATTCTTGTTATTTAAAAACCCATGACTTTTCTTCTGTAGTATATACAACATAATGGTCTGAACTAGAAGAGAAATGACTTGTCAACTGTCACATGGATTTGCAGGCAAGGTCATAGTCTTGTCAGTTGTGTTGTCACGGATTGTGGTACCTTGCCTGAAATGCACTAGTGAAGATAAAACTACAGTGTGTGTTCCCATGAGGTCACATGGCATAACCAGATGATGACCTCTACCAAGGGTTCAATCTGATAAACCAGGTTCAGTCTTCACAATTTTTCTGCAAGCCCTAGTGGCTCATAACCATGATGGCTGGCACTCCTATCTTCTCCATCTGGGATTTCCAACATGCTCTGGGAGAAAAGACTAGCTGGTGAGTCAGGGCTCTGTCCTCACAGGGTGTCTCCTCTGGCTGTCCGTTCTGCCTGTGCTTATTAAAGGGAAAGACTGCAGGGTGGGGATAATGACTTACCCTCTCCAGGAAGAGAAGCACCTGGCATGACATCGTCAAAGGGGAAGTCACCAGGAAATCTGCTTGTGTTTCATGACAACTCCAGCAGGTATCTCTGGGACATTTTAATCATTGGACTCCAGACTAATCTAAGTATTGTGTGTTATGCCCTGATTCTTGCCTTATTTTAAATGGCCCATGCTTACACCAAAAGAACACATGTGATCAAAAAGTAAAAATATTTACTTCTATTATATGCCCCAGTACATGGGAATGCCAGGGCCAGGAAGCAGGAGTGGGTGGGTTGGGGAGCAGGGTAGGGGGAGGGTATAGGGGACTTTCAGAAAGGAAACTAGGAAAGTGGATAGCATTTTAAATGTAAATGAAGAAAATATCTAATAAAAAGTGCAATGGAATAAATATATATATATATTTACTTCTGCAAGCAGATTTGAATCCAAGACTACAAATGATATGAACTTCTCCTTCAGGAATATCCACCATTGTTATATTTGTTGCTTATAGTATTCATCTGAGAAAAGAATTCTTGTTTTCAGTCTTACATATGTAACACAAGCTCTGCCAACTGAGCTACATCTCAAATGAATAACTCTATGAGATTCTTTAAAGAAGTCATTGTATTGCAAATGTTCAAACTGAAGTGAAAAACAGAGGAAAAAGAGGACTTAATACAGACCAATTAATGTTATTTAAGAATTAGTTTTCTTTCTGTAGCATATATAACATATTGTATTGTCTTTTTAAAGATGGAGCCAATGGTTTATTTATACTTGGTGTAATAATGAAAATAAAATAAAACTATCATTCTGTTTATATGAAATTGCCATATACAACTCTCAAGCACTACCATGCCTATTCAGTAAATGAAAATTATGTGTCTCCATCAGGTTCATCACTAAAAACAAAATCTTCATCACTGGGTAAATAATGGAATGCAACTTCACAAACACAACAGAGAGCCACAAACAGATGCCCCTTTACTCTTTAATTGTGATTTCTGTTGGTTCCAGAGACAGCGGTCACAGTTTTCCATGATCTGATCCTCTAGCAAGACCTCCCTCAGCTCTGCTCCTCCCATGTTTCATTCCAGATGCAGGATGCTCTCGGAAGAAGTTCTACCTTTCACACTAAGTCCCAGCTCCATCTTTTTACTTACCCCTTGCCTAACCATGTCTCCTTACCAAGGTCAGTACATGGCTCCACCCAAACCCACATGGCAGGAACTAACCGATCATCCTCTGAGGGACTCTACAAAGCAGTGGGAGTGACACCCACAAGCACTGGATCCAGATGCTTGCTGCCTTTCTACACATGTGTGCACTGCCACTTAGTCTGTAATCGACACGGTCAGGTTTAGTCGTTCAGTACACCATCTGTCCTTCTGAGAGGCCAAGAGCTAGTCAAGGGCATTAATGGACTTTGTTTGTCTCTGTATTATCAGTGAACCTGAAGAACACGCTCTGAGTAAGGTCATGTGAAAAGAATGAAAACATACAAGTACAATGGCTACCAAAGGACCTGAGATAAAGATAACACTTATTAAGATTCCCGTCTTCTGTTTGGTAATTCCTCTAAATGTTCGAAGGAAATCAATGAAAACCTGACCCTGGGAGTGAACCTACCCCAGGGATAGGACAAAGACACACACTTCCATGTACATCATAAAACCCAGTTCAAGATAAAAGGTCTGAAGTTCTGGGTTCCATGGTACACGGTCAACACAAAACACTTCTTACCTAGAATCGCAGAATGAGTAAGTGACCATGGTGGACCTGAGCCACAGAGTTGACCAGGCATGCCTGTAGTTCAACATGGAGATTCTAGGGAAGGCAGGTTGGAGGTGGCAGAGAGGCCCTAATGTATGATAAGAATGGCAACAGTGGAAGAGTGGGATGAAGGTGAAGATCGGTGAGCCATGACAGTGTTCTGTGATGAGGCTGATCTCAGGGTACCATACCCTCCCTCTCATGCCTGGTGAGATACTTGCTGCTTCCTCAAATCCTCACTGATTTTCACACTCTTCACAGACATCCACAGAGAACTGTGGAGCTTTGGAAAGCAATGGGGCATCATGTGTCTTGTGCACTGAATGCCTGCAGGGGGCACTGTTCACACATTGCCGGTACTATGCTAAAGAGAACGTTCACTCAGAAGGATGCTAACAGTCCTGCCAAAAGATGGGGGGAAAAACTGTAGCTCACTGGCCCTATTTAACTCTAACAAAACAGTCCATTTCTCTTCTCTAGATTTTGGTAGAATGAAAGTATATGTACCTCCAACTAAAGTAAATTAAGAGGCAACATTGGTTTGAAGCTTACACATCGACATATTTTGTTTGTTTTGTTTTACTATTTTATTTTATTTTATTTTGTGCAGGCTCACTGACTCCTCCTGTAAAGTCCTGCCACTTCTCCAGCAACTGTGCCAGCCCCACTCAAGTGTTCCTCAACCAAATGTCCCCCCAAAGAACCCAGCACAGTGTCTGCCTATGGCCTCCTTCTAGCTAGCTCTGTGAACTGCTGTGACCCTATCTCTGAGGGCAGCTGCTGCTTAGGCCATCACAGTTGCTACAGTGCCATGGCCATCATCATGAGAGTTGTGACTCCTGTGATAGCAGTACTGTCTACATCTGGGGGTTCTGCCTGTGGGCACAACTCAGTTGGCTGCTGCTGACTTGGAGATTGGGATTAAACATTTAAGAACCACATTTTAAAACAACCTGTAAATCTCCTGGAACCAGCACCAGATAATAGTGTCTTGTGCCTGTTTTCTCTTCTGACTTAGATGTAAGGTGATGTGGGATGAACAATAGTAATCAGCAACTGCTGACTTTCCCCCGTTACTAAAGCTGTTGATTCTGCTGAGAATCTAGCAGTGACTCTGACTTCCTAACACCCTACAAAGTCAAGCAGTTTCACGCCTTCAATTTTTACCAGGTCAGTATTTAAACATCCTACACTGATGACAACTACCAAGGAAGTTATAAATCCAACTGCATATAGTGCAAGAAACTACAGATACCAACCTGCAAAGTGTTCACTCAGAGAAGAATCTGATCCAAAGCCTGGCGGTGGTGGCGCACGCCTTTAATCCCAGCACTCCGGAGGCAGAGGCAGGCGGATTTCTGAGTTTGAGGGCAGCCTGGTCTACAAAGTGAGTTCCAGGACAGCCAGGGCTACACAGAGAAACCCTGTCTCGAAAAACCAAAAAAAAAAAAAAAAAAAAAAAATAAGAATAATCTGATCCAGGAAAACAGAAACATTGTTTCCATGGTAACCCTGTGCCTAAAATGGCACCTGGCACTCAACAACTATTCATTTATCAAGTGACTATAAAATGAACTGATGATTGCTGAACTGGCTTTTGATTGTGTCCTAACTATGGCCAGAGAGAGAGAGAGAGAGACAGAGACAGAGACAGAGACAGAGACAGAGACAGAGAGTATAAAAATTAGCATATGAAAGAACCTGTGAGCAGAAGACTGGAGACCCTTTTTTACAGGGCAACATGCAGCACATATAGCAAGCATGGGGAAAGAAAGCAAACATAATTTACATTGGGAGGAGGTGGGTGTTATATAAATGATAATGAATTGTCCTGAGAGTCAGCCCGTTTGAGATTACGCCTTTTCTCTGTTCCTTAACACATTCCCATTCTTTGGAGTCTCTTTCTTGTTCTTAATAAATACTTCTATTTCTAATCATGTGTCCTGGGTTTAATTCTCTGTCCTGAGACATAAAAACCTGGAAATCTCAGGAGGAGCCCTTCCTGTCCCACTGCTCAAACTCTGACTTATGTCTATAACCTAACCAAGTCTAAAGAATCAATTTTTTCCTCTACCCACTAGGACCTAAACTTACAGGAAACGTTTCTAGTCACAAAGCTATGTGTAATTAATTATATGGCTATCCTAATAACTGACCTGTATCAGGTCACTGGCTGTGCTTCCTTCCTTCCTCACGTCCATTAGACCTACCAAGAATCCTGGTGGTGCTCTACTGTGAGAAGCTCAAGTCTGACTTAGAAGCTTCTGAGACCGGAGCCTTGTTTCCCGGTTTTCACATTAAAAAACAAATAATAAAAAAAAACATTTATTTACATAAACCATTTAGTTCTCCAAGAAACTATTATAGTCCCATATTTTGAGTGAGGAGAATAGATGGAAACAGAGGCAAAATGTTTTGTTCAGCTATTAAGTCTTCAGAGCTGTGATTCAACCTGTTCAACTCCCCTCCCCCAGGTATGTGCTGCTGGAATTTAACTGACGAGTCTTAGATTATCGACCCTGAAATGCCCATGGTTCTCTGAGATCAAGGTTAGCTAGCACAGATTCACCAGTGTTTACAATTCTGGGTGCACAGTCTAAGTGTGAAACTGGATGTTCTCAAAAAGAGCTTGTTCACTCTCTCCCTTTCATCTGTGATGCATTTTAATTTAGACTCTGTAGAGTACTTCCCAAGAGCATCATGAAGATCATAAAACCTATCCTACAGATCCTCAGTCCTACTCAGAAGGAATCCCATGCCCATGGTTACTTTCTCAGAGCATTCTGTCCCAGTCAGTTGAAGGATTTGAGTTATGGAGCAGAGGTAGCATGGACTCACATTCAAACTTCCTCTTGATATGTTTGTTACCTTCATAAGAAGGTATATATCCAAGAATATTAATGCAGAGCAGGTACCCAGTTGACTTTGAGAGAAAACGAAAAAGCAAAGGTATTTGAGATATTTTATTCCATTAAATTCCCATCATTTTACACAGATTTTAGTTCTTCGTCTAGACTCTCCACGCTCAGCCTCCAAATACACTCAACTTCGACTGTGACTATTGGCAAGGTAGGACACCATTCTGAAGTTAGTTTAAGAACCATAGGGCATATGTTCTTCTGTAATATTTCAAAACCCCAAACCATCAAGATGAAGCCACACACACACAGTTAACATGGAAAATGATCACCATAGTTCAAGTAGAAATAAGCTCTGCTCCACTCCAAAGTCAAAGTTGGTGACCCCAAAAGGGATTTCCCTTTGCAAATCCCACATCATTTTACCTCTTCATTTTGTAAGAGAACTTGAAGTCTACAATCTGCAGCCACTGAGATACTTCCCGTATCCTCTTTTCTCAGTTATTTTCAACACGCACAATTCTTCGTTTGCTTTCAAAAAGTCCCTCAACTCCAATTTCTTCAGTACTAACTTTCCAGTTGCTCAGTTCACCCTCTGGGATCTATTATGTGTGGCTTGGCTTAATCTCCTCCCTGTAGACCTTTCTCCACATCTGCATCCTTTCTTCCATCTTACACAGAGACCAGGAATTTTGGTATCCAATAGCATTAACCCTCAAATACACAAGAAAACTCAGCCCTTTCCCAAGAGGCTCTTTAAAAACCTCATAACATTTCTGCCCCCTTTCAAGCACAATTCTATCCTGCAAGTTCCCACAGAAGTCCTTTGTAAGAAGAAGAAGAATCTACGGCATTATTTCTTCACTCCCAAGCTAAAATAATCTCAAATGTTGGATACCTTGGGCCTTCAAAAGCTGAGAAAGGATTAAAACAAACAAACAAACAAACACTGAGCATCCCTGTATGGAATAAGTCAAGGAACAAGTAACACACTGGTGATATTGAGAAAGAATTTTATTTGCCTACATGGTTGGACACGAGTGATGGAACCATGAGGAGAAGAAGCAACAGCCTTTTGGAAAATCCATTAGAAGAGCTCACGAACACATAGCCCAAGACAGATTCTAATATCTGAAGAAAGAATAAGCCAACGTGGCACTGCTGCTCAGTACTCCAAACTCTTTTGTCTCAACCTCAGGATGCAAGTTAGCAGCAGCCCCCAGAGCTGTGGCCACAGCCTGATCCCCCAGACTGCTGACCACTGCCACGGTCACAGGAACTGGAGCTCCTGCGCCTGCATCTGTGGGACCTGCGCCTGTGGTGGCTCAGGCAGCAGCCTCCCTCAGAGCTGGGGACACTGCAGCCCCCAGGGCTTGTAGCACAGCAGGAAGAGGCTGCAGGCAGACACTGGGTTGTGCTCTTTGGGGGGCACTTTGGGGAGCACTTTGGGGAGGGGCATTTGGGAGGAGGCTGGCACTGTTTCTGGCTCTGCTGGCAGGACATCTCGGCAGGAACTTGACCTAGAAGAGTAGGATAGAAACATTATAGGGAGAAGCTTCTGCTGAATGTCTACTGACTTTGTCTATCAAATGCCTGCCTCCCAAGACCTATCTGCTTCCTAAGCCAAGATCTCTATGAAATAAATAGGACCATGAAGGCACAAGTCTATCCAAATAAAGCATTTTCAAGACTATAGGATAGATCCATAAGCATCTCTAGTAAATGCACTCAGAACAATAACTTTTTAGAAAGGTAATCCTTATGTCCTGTGGCTTGTAGGACTCTCAGCTCCCTGACTGAGACTCCTTCCTCCCTCACTATTATCGCCCCCACCATGGCCTCTTCTGGGCCTCTTCCTAGGGTTCTAGGAAGAGATCCGATATGGCGGGCATGCTGTCCCACACAGTCCCAGAAGATGAAATGGTCCCAGACATGCACTTACCAGATGCAGAGGTGATAGGCGGCTTTCTGAGCAGGCTGTGGATTGAGCAGGCTGCGGATGAGGAATCCAGAGTAGGAGCCTTTTTATTCTCTGTAGAGCTGGTGAAGCATCACCCAAGCATGCTGCTGTTTTCACAACTAGGGGAGGTGACAGTGCTAAACACTTCCCAGTTACTGGCTTCCAGGGCTTTCCTGTGCACGTGCCTAAAGATCCCTTAAGGTGAAACCAGGAAGCACGTATGATTGCAAAATCACTTCCTTTTGTTCTTCCCCAGACATTGTCCCACCTTTCCACATTCATTCACAAGCTCTAACCCTGTTTTGATCACTTAAGAGTATTAACATGGAGATGTATATAGGATGCCCATTGCTCAAAAATTGAATACATGATGGGATTGCAATGTTATCATGGATGTATTATGAAGAGCTCAAGCATAAGGCTCAAGCCTTTAGAGGGCAAGCCCCTAATGTACTGCAGACCAAAAATTATGGGACAAGACTTTCAGATGTTCTCTGGGGGTGACAGTAGAGAAAGGGCAGTGCCTTATAGGGATACAGTGTAGAGATTAAGACAAGAGAAAAATACCTGAGAACAGTTTCAGAGAAGGTACTTGGAGATGGCAAGACTCACAACTTTTATCACTAGGAAGAAAGATCTCCCCGTCTTCTCACCCCACCTTCAGTCTCTGGCAACCTTCATTGTACACCATGCTCCTTTGAGCGCAATTTATTTTACAATCCAATCATGACTATCATCATGCAAAAATAGATCTTTCTGTAATAGATCTTATTTCATTTAATGTGATTTCTTCCAGATTCATTCCTGATGGCTCAAATGACAGGAATACTTATTATTTTCCCAAAAGCTGAATATATGTCACGTGTTCTATATGCATTTGTCCACAAGTACACATTTTGGCATATTATTTATTATAGATCTCACAAATGGTGCAGCAATAAATATGAGGGTGTACATATCTTTTCAGTGTATGAATTCCCCTTCCCCTTGGGTATATACAGACTTAGTGACATTGATGGTCACAAAGCAGTTAGTTTTTAATTTTTTCAGGGCCTCTATACTATTTTCTACAATGTCTGGGACCCTTTACACTACATATCCTCTTTTTTTTCTTCAAAATTCTTGGCAATACTTGTTCTTTCTTGTATCTTTAGTAATATCCAATCTCACAAGAGTGAGGGGACATTTCATTGTAGATTTAATTTGTACTTCTCTGATGATTAAGGATAATAAACCTTTTTTTCATACATCTACAAGCCATTTGTATGTCTTTTAAGAAATATTTCCTCAGGTTGTTTCTCTGATTTTAAGATCAGGATTTTTTTCTTTGCTGTTGAGATCTTTGAATTCTTAATATACTATGATATTAACTCTTTATAAGATGTATCATTCACAGATTTTTCTCACCCTAATACTCTTGTCTGTTTATTGTTTCTTGGGCTGTGTATAAGCGTTTTATTTTAATAGAAATCCATTTGTCCTGGTTTGGTTCTTTTTTTTTTTTATTTTTTAGTCTCTTGTTATACTGTTCTTTTTATCAGTCTCACTGTACCTAAAAGTAGCCACAAACTCAACTTTCTGTCACAGACTCATAAGTACTAAAATTAGTCATGAATCACTACAGGCATGTTTAATCATGTACCATTACCTCAGAAGTTTAAATTGTGGATGGAGTTTAGTATTTTCCTTTTGTACTGTATCTTTTTGTCATATGTAAAAAATCATCATAAAATTATATAACCATTGTCACAATATCTTGTCTTATATTGTATTTTAGAAGTTTGTATTTTATGGTTTATGCATTGACCTATTATCTTTTATTATATAGTTTTATTCTTTTATTTTATCATATTATTTATCATATGTATATAGATATTTTATTATTATAGCTTTTCATTTATAATAGTAAATGCGCTTTGATTAACATAGAGATGTCCAATTGTTTCAGTATAATTTTTTTTAATTTGATTATTTCATACATATGAACAGTGTTTGTTACATTTGGATCCTTTCCACGGCCTCTTCCAACTCCTCTCTTGTCCCCCATGATGAGCTTCTTTCAAATTCATGACCCTTTGTATTAACATATTCACATACCCACCCCCAACACATATACTCATGTAAACACACACACACAACCTCCACACACACACACACACACACACACACAAACACCACATACACCACACACACACACACACACACACACCACACATACACCACACACACATACACACACACACACACACACACACACCCTACTGACTTGAACTTCAGTTGCCTTGATTTGCATGTGTTTAGAGATGACTACTGAGAATTGGGATCATAGCCCTTGAGGAGTAAAAGAAAATAAGAAAAGGAACGAAGAGAAGAGAAGAGAAGAGAAGAGAAGAGAAGAGAAGAGAAGAGAAGAGAAGAGAAGAGAAGAGGAGAGGAGAGGAGAGGAGAGGAGGAAATACACAGACCTCTCAGAGAGAGAGAGAGAGAGAGAGAGAGAGAGAGAGAGAG
>NC_034593.1:83232726-83242634 GCF_900095145.1 Mus pahari
TGTCTTCCTTCCCCCTTTGATTTCCTGTAGCTCTCCATGTAGAGAGGAGGTCTTGTGAAATATTCCTTCATCCATGTTGACATCTACTTCCTCTGGTAAATTGCCTTTGTGTCTTTGTTTGAACTATATTCTAGGTCTAACATTGGACTCTAAGCAGCATATATCTACTTCTGTTCTGCTCTCCATCTTAGGAATAAAGGTCCATTCTCTCACTACTAGGCATGATGGTAGTCATAAGACTTTGTTGACTCCCTTTTGCAAGTTGAAGATGCTCTTTTTGGCTATTCATTTGCTGAAATATTTTATTATTGGTTGATAATGGTTTTGTTAAATTATTTCTCCATTTCTATAGAAACGATCCCATGTTTTAGCGGCTCTTTGATATGAGATCCAGTCTTGCTACTTCACACATTTCTCTAGAACTAAAGCCCTGTCTGAATTTTTAGAAATTATATATTTTTAGAAATTATGGATATCTTTTCTAATGTATTTGTAACATAATATAGAAGGTAAGATCATAGTAACTGTATTTGCTTAAGTCAAAGAAGCTAAGAATGACCAACATTTTAAGGAGTCACAAGTAGACTCCATATGATTGCTTGGAATCTACAAAGACATGTGCCGCATAGTCATAGAAGCCAGACGGACAGCTCTGGTGACACAGCCTACCAGGCTCAGCCTCTACTGCCCTAGCTCATGCCTTCAATGCCCAACTGGCTCAAAGGAATCAAGGAGTTTCTCATTGATGAGTCACCCAGAAACCTTGAGTTGACCAACCATTGACATACTGCTCTTCAGTTGCTCCTCCATGACTCAAGGTTAAGTGTGTTTAAACCAAAGTCAGTCTTTATACTTGGTTCAATAGAACAAAAAAGTCTAAAGCTATTCAACTATCCAGAGACCTGAATTCCCAATGAGGTTAAAACATCTTAAGTACCTTAAGAACCTATAATTTCCCTTTTATGTGCACCACAGTTACAGCTTATCACTTGGTATATTTCCCCTTGGATAATTATAATACACCAGTGAGAACAATCTGAGTCTCATTACAGTTGTGTCATCAGTGCTAAGCACATGGTTGACACGTAATTGAGGACAGAAGTTAATGACCAAGTGAGAAGAAACTCAAGGGAAAAAAACCCAATGATGGTCATTCAGAAGGAGCGAATCTGGTTTGTGTGAAGACACATAGAAGATGTGCTATACTCCAGTGTGCTGTTAACATCACCTCTACTAGGCTTACCTCTACTCCCTATATGATTACCTATACCAGTGGTTCTCAACCTGAGGGTTGTAACCCCTTTGAGGGTCAACTGACTCTTTCAGAGAGGTCACCTAAGACCATAGGGAAACACAGCTATTACACTATGATTCATAACAGTAGCCAAATTACACTTAGGAAGTAACAACAAAAATAATTTTATGGTTGGCGGTCACCACAACATGAGGACCTGTATTAAAGGGCCACAGCATTAGGAAGGTTGGAAACCACTTCTCTATTCCAAGACCATCCTGAAGAACTACATTAGGATATAGATTCAGAGTGCTCAGCAAAACCCAAAAGGACACTAAGAACCCGCATAGGGCATTGTCTGAGGCTTGCTCTACCCAGCACAGCTGCTGAGACAGAAATACATTTTCCACTTTTCTCTTCCTATGTCTGCATCACTGAGTATTCATGGAAAACTGTCTATAATTTCATCATTCATGTGATCCCCTCTCCATCTGGTTACAGGCTCTCAACAAGGCAAGAGAAATGGCCCTGAAACTGCAGTGAGGCTAAGACCAAACCTAGGGACCAAGAACTTCATTCTGCAGAGAGAGCATCTGGATAGAGAACGAAGTGAGAAGCTCCTGGCATGGTGGGGATGTGACAGCCAGTCCTAGCCTGGTGACACTAGGTTGCTGCCTCCTCTATCTCAGTTACTGACACTTCCCCCAGAGTGCTTAGACCTGTGTAGTAATTTACTGGTAACTCCCCAGTGATGGCTAAAGAAACTTAATATGGTGCCAGGTATCCTTTAAAGACTGCTGACCTTTGCCCTAGAATGCCTGTGAGATCCTAGTAACTTTAGAATTTACTAAATTCTTAGACAAATGGATGGATCTGGAGGATATCATCCTAAGTGAGGTAACCCAATCACAAAAGAACACACATGATATGCATTCACTGATAAGTTGATATTAGCACAGAAGCTCAGAATACCCAAGATACAATTTGTAAAACATGTGGAACTCAAGAAGAAAGACCAAAGGGTGAGTACTTCAGTCCTTCTTAGAAGGGAGAGCAAAATACCCATGGAAGGAGTTACAGAGACAAAGTTCAGAGCAGAGACTGAAGGGATGACCATCCAGAGACTGCCCCACCTGGGGATCCATCTCATAAACAACCACCAAACCCAGACACTACTGGGGATGCAAACAAGAGCTTGCTGACAGGAGCCTGATAAAACTGTCTCCTGAGAGGTTCTGCCAGTGCCTGACAAATAAAGAAATGAATGCTCACATCCATCCATTGGATGGAGCACAGGGTCCCCAATGAAGGAGCTAGAGAAAATACCCAAGGAGCTGAAGGGGTTTGCATCCCCATAGGAGGAACAACAATACAAACTAACCAGTACCCCCCCCCCGAGCTTCCTGGGACTAAACCACCAATCAAAGAAAACATATGGTGGGACTCATGACTCCAGCTGCATATGTAGCAGAGGATGGCCTAGTCAGTCATCAGTGGGAGGAGAGGCCCTTGGTCCTGTGAAGGTTCTATGTCCCAATATAGGGGAATGCCAGGGCCAGGAAGCAGGAGCGGGTGAGTTGGGGAGAAGGGGGGGTGGGGAGGAGATATGGGATAGGGGAAACTAGGAATGGAGATAACATTTGAAATGTAAATAAAGTAAATATCTAATAAAAACAAAAATGTTGAGAGATAGTAAAGACAAAAAGAAAGAAAGAAAAAGAATAGGACAATGGTGTCTTGCCTGAGGTATTTAACCACTTGCTTTCCTCTTTTGTAAATTTTTCTTATCACTGTGGGATTGGGATGAAGCGGTCTTTTTATTAATAAGCAACTAGAAAGAAAGCTTACTGAGGGTAGTAAAACAATTTTCTTGCCCAGCTGTGTGTTCTGGAGACAATTGTAATGTACAGCTTTGGTGTCCACCTTGATAGCCCCTCCCTCTTTAGCTTCTTTCAGCATGGCATGTTCTTTGGCTAAAAGAAAGGAGTAAGAATAAATTCATTTAATCTATTAAATTGTGTCTAAGTCTTTGGTTTTTCTCAATAGATTTGAATGTTGCAACAGTACAATCCAATGAATTCCATACACATCAGTTTTCCTCATCTTCCTACAGTTTTTGGCTCAGAAAGGAGACAACCCATTAGTATCAGTTAATGTTAGAGTGAAATGAACCAAACCTAATTGTTTAAATTGTCATATAAGTTTTAATAGCCATAAATAATGAGACATCTTTACTACAATGATTTTTATTCACAACGTAATTAATTATAAGATATAAGTAACTGTGTATATCACCCATCACCTGCTTTGTTTTTTTTTTGTTTTGTTTTTGTTTTTGTTTTTTTTTTGGTTTTTGAGACAGGGTTTCTCTATATAGCCCTGGCTGTCCTGGAACTCACTTTGTAGACCAGGCTGGCCTCGAACTCAGAAATCCACCTGCCTCTGGCTCCCGAGTGCTGGGATTAAAGGCGTGTGCCACACGGTCCGATCACCTGCTTTTTATGGGTTAATTCTAAATCATAAATATTTCTTTCTGTAAGAAAACACAAATATATGATGTGATATTTTAACCATCAAAGTATTTAAATTGTGTGTGAATTACTAAAGTTGTTAACTATAGCCCAAAATATATTTTACCCTAATATAATATCACATCATATAAGATTTCACCTTACATGAATTTATGAATATCAAGCAGAAGGCATCTTCATATGTGTAATGCAATTATTATTCTATTTAAAGTTGATAACCTGCTCCTGTTCTTCTGTTTTCAGAAAGTCCACATCATTATTAGAAACCATGCGGTTACTCAAGGACTGTCACCATACAAGGCCTCACACTCCCCCATCACTTCCAGCTTCCCCACTGATAGAGCTCAGGGGAGAGCAGCAAATTACATCTGAAGGTCATGTTCCTTGGGCAGCATGGGATTTGTGGACAACAATATTTTATGATTTAAGATTTGGATTTTGTGAGTTTGTGTGTGTGTGTGTGTGTGTGTGTGTGTGTGTGTGTGTGTGTGTGTAGAATTCATTAGCAATCATGCCAAAGAAAATAATAAGATACAATATTTTCCAAGCCATGCTACCTAAAAGAGGAAAAAAGAAAAGGAGGTGGAAAGAAGGGAGGGAGGTAGAGGGAAGGAAGAGCAGTTTCCCGGAGACTCAGTGGGATGTATGTGAACAATCCATGTTCCTGGTTCCTGGTTCAGTCCTTAGTTGGACTCTATGGATGTACCAGGAAAAAAAAACCACTGGGCATGTGTCTATGTGTCTAGGTAACACCTCCTCTGGTTGTGAAAGCAGAAGCAAACCCAGGTGACATCAGCGACTGCACAGGATCAAAGCGCTCCTGCCCTGGGCTCCTCTGCCAAAGCATCCTCAGACAGGGACTTCTGTCTCCTTTGAATCTAGTGAGTATCCAGCAGGGTGGGCCTTGGAAGGAGAAGTAGGAAGGGAACATTAAAATCACAGTAGTGAGAGAAAAATATAAAAAAATTAAAAAAAAAAAAACCTCCATAGAAATCCAGACATAAGGGCAACAGGGGGAAATAAATCAATTTCTAGCATTCAATTTTAAAACAATGAGCTTACAATAGGTCAGTATTTAAACAGGTAGATTGCTTTTTTCCCCAAATACATGCACCTGCTTAGTATTCTTCAAAGATACAAAAAGCCAGATTACCAGGCAGACTCAGCCTGTACTTCTAGTGCATGGGTAGCCAATAGAGGGGGAGGTACCTGGTACTATCCAGTGAATTCCATTCACATCAGCTTTCCTCAGTTCTTGAAGCAGTAGAAGGAAAATCCCAGAGATGAGGATACTACATTGTAGATTACTAAGAGTTGTTTTCTTTCCTTAACCAGGCCAACAGACTCCTGTGAAATGTCCTGCCAGCAGAGCCAGAAGCAGTGCCAGCCTCCTCCCAAGTGCCCCTCCCCAAAGTGCTCCCNAAAGTGCCCTCCAAAGAGCACAACACAGTGTCTGCCTGCAGCCTCTTCCTGNTGTGCTACAAGCTCTGGGGGCTGCAGTGTCCCCAGCTCTGAGGGAGGCTGCTGCCTGAGCCACCACAGGCGCAGGTCCCACAGATGCAGGCGCAGGAGCTCCAGTTCCTGTGACCATGGCAGTGGTCAGCAGTCTGGGGGCTCAGGCTGTGGTCACAGCTCTGGGGGCTGCTGCTGACCTGGAGCATGATGCTGAGACAAGACAGTCTGGAGGAAACAGCATCCCAGGGGTCAAGGAAAGCCCAGCTAGTCTTGTTTTGTCTCATCCTGGAGACCCTTCTCTGCCTATCTGATGCTCACAGCCCTTGTTCCCACCCTTCCTGTGGAATGTGTCTGCCCATCCTTGGTTCTGACTAGAATAAAGATTCTATTCCCATCACACTGGTGTGTCACTGTCATTGTTCCCTGTCCCTCCACAGGTTGCAGCTATGTGTCCCTCCCGTCTAACCCACAATTACAGCACTACATAATCCACCACATAAAAAAAAATCATAGCTCTACCCCAGGAAAAATTTAAAATTCTGTCATTCATGTGAATATTCGCTTGGGTTGAAGCAGCAGGGGAAATGGAATGAACAGATTCAGAAAGACAATATCTGCATCACTCAAATGTGAAGAAACTTTTAATGTTTGTGTGTATGTTTTTAAAAGAAAGGAGTGTGGTAGGTTTAGAATATTAAATTAGATTGAGATCATGAAATAAGGACAAGACTTGGTAGGAATAGGGGGGAACAAAAGGGGAAATAACATGAAAGTGGAGAGGAAAGTAGGGAGGTGAGGGGGAGGAAAAGAGCAGGTATCAGGGAGAGGAAGAAAGAGAACAAGATTATGTTGATGTTTACATAATTAAACTTAAACCTTCATATGCTAATACAAATTATTAATGAAAATAATTTTGTGTTTATGATCTTATTCGCATTTTGTGGGTAGAAGGCAGGGATATCCCTAAGCATCGTGCAAGTCACAGGTTAGACTCTACAGCAGGGACTCTCCATTCCAAGACACCAGTAACACAAAGACTGAAAACTTACAAATCAGGAAAGAAATAAAGAACGATGGTATAAGAAGTACAGATACCACAAAACTCTAGCAGAGAGATCAGGTGAGGAAATCAAGTTAAAACAGAGTAAGAGGACTCACAGAGCTGATGATTTAGAAAATGAGACAGTAACAGGTGTGAATACCAAGCAGTTAGAAAAAGGGAGGAGGGAACAGAGAAATGCCGGTCAGGTCATGGATTTAGTTAACTGTCTGGTCAATACTTCCCTAGAGCTTTTCACGTGAGGAACTCCTAAGATACAGACACTCAGTTCTGTAAGAAACCTATAAGGTCATTTCTCTGAAAGGCCACACAGCTTACAGTGGAGAAACTGCTTGGTCCCAGGACCCAGGATGCACAGCTTATAAATCCCTGCTCTTAGTCACTTGGCACTTGACTTTCCCTTGAGATTTTTTAAAGAGCTCTGCAGAAACAATGATCTTTTATTTAGCCTCTGACAAATTAATTTTTCTTATCTTTAAATTTTTATATTGAGAACTAATATCCTAATTTATGACTCAAGTTCCCCTTTTAATAATCTGGCACTCACATTTGGAACCTAGAATGTTGGTTCCTTCACTAGTCTCATATGCCGGCCAGACTCCAAAAATTATTACTGTGAAAGAACAGTCCACCAAACCCAGGAAACTATAGATGTTTTTCAAATTCTAAAACCAAGGCAGGAAAAATATCTGATAATTTCCATTCCAAGATCCAAGGACTCAGGGATTTTTTTAAATTTTTATAATTTAATGAAAAAATAATTCCACAAGAATAGCATGAGTTAGCCTGGCCAGGTCCTTTTGGGACCCATTCTCTAGAACAAACCAACTCCCTAAAGTGGGACCCTCAGCTGCCCTGATTAATTCTATGACAAGATTCTCATGACTCACTACTGGAAAAACTGTTAGGTTTCCCTTCATTTTGTGCCAGAAGGCTGTCAAGTCATTGATAAAATATGACCAAAAGCAGTTCAGAATATAAGTTGAGCTGGGAGCTGCAACAATGTCTATATTGTCTTGTTGTGTGGACCAAAACCATGAACCCAGAACAAGTGAATACCCAGAAGCTCCAGAAAGCAGAAATTAAAAACTACTGTGTGAATTAGTGACTGTAATTCATGTTCCATGTTTCTTGTTAAGAATCAGAAGGAAATATGTCTCTAGTGATAAGAGGAAGACTTAACAAAGCTAATTTAAATGCACCTTGCATGGTGTGATTATATTATGTCAATAGCTCTGTCATGTGTACACTGTCACGTTTATTTGCTATTGATGAGCTGATTCTTTCTCTGTATCCCAACCCAAATGAGTTAGATCCTTCTATGACCTAGGTCTGAACCTTAGAGATATGCAAAGTGGCACACTCACAGGTTGTTGAGAAGATGTTGTTTGGGTAGTGATCTGGCATCTGAACTAAGTTGTACTTTCACCACACAGTAGCCTTGTCTCTCCTGGAACACCCATACCTTCAGACAGTCATCATTCATACAGATCAGGATGCAAAGCCAGGAATACTGGGCTCCTGAATCAGCAGTTTTACTGAGAGTATTAGTCTGCTCTTACTATACATAAAGTTCTTACTATACATAAAGCTCTCAGATATGAGTTCTATGTGCACTGTCTGCTCTCTAGGGACCTCTCTCCTCTGGGTCTCATGCATTACTCTCCGTGCCCCAGAACAGACTACCCTCCCCTTTTGTGAGGTGGAGTTTCTCACCCCACTGTTTCTTCTGCATTCACAACACTGTCATCTCTGACAGGCTGCTGACCTCATCTCAGGCACTCCCAAGTGACATTAAATGACAACATCCCAACACGTGAGGCAACAAAATACTGATACCTGTGAACTCTTACCTAAACCTGATTACTCCTCAGGTGTTCATCTGTGATATTGTCACTTGGTGAAGAGACTTGATTACCTGACTGTCTGTCCTGTTACACAGCAAGTTATACAACCAGGACTGTGCCATACATGTTGTTGATTACGCATTTATCACCTCATGAGTTAAATGTCTATCACAGTTAACTTGTCTGGAATATCAGGTTGATTTCTTTTTTTTTATTGTTCATGTTTTTTTAATTTTCATTACATTTATTGATTCATTATTTGTGTGTCTATGAGAGAGAGAGAGAGAGAGAGAGAGAGAGAGAGAGAGAGAGAGATCATTGTATCATTGTGCCGTGCCACAGTTTCTGGAATTGATCTCAGGTCACCAGGCTTGGTGGCAATCACCTTGACTTGCTGAGCCATCTCACTGGCCTCTTTGTTAGTTCTAATCAGGGTTTCTTCCTGTAGCCTGAGTGCTCAGTGATCATCCTGCCTCNGTCTTTCAAGCCCTGAGATTCCGTGTGATCCAGGGCACTGAGCTTCTTTAAACAAAGGGCCACAATCAAATAACCAAATGACTAAGAACTCAAGAGCCTGGAGTTCATTTTCAAGCATTGGGGTGTCTCTCAGAAGACATTGGTACCTACACCAGGCAGCCCTGTTCACTGGACATGAATCATGAGATCACGGTGACAATTTTCAGGAGCAAAACGAAGGAGGAAAGTTATTTTATGTTATTATATTTATAATGAACTTTATTTCATCATATTCAGACAGACATGATTTTAATATATAAAATGATTAAAGTGTGTTTTATATATTTTTCTGCCTGATTCTTAGAAATCCATGTGCACTATATACTTGATTTGGTCAAGTGACATTTAAAACATTAACCTCTAGTTTTACTTCATGGGTGTGGGTGTTCTGTCTGCTTGTTTGTCTGCTTATCATGTGTGTTTAGTGCCCATGGAGGCCAGACAAGGATGCTGGATCCCCTGGGACTGGAGTTACAGATACGAGTGAGGCCCTATGTAGGAAGAGCAGTCAGTCCTTTATACCCATTTAGACTGGAGAATCTCCAGTCCAGGGTCTAGCCTCATTTAAAGTGCTCAATAGTCACAGACACTAGCAGAAACAATACCAGTCAAGAAAGTTATAGGAGACGTAGGGTATTTATTTTCTTTTTCTTTGAGAGCTTTTGTGTGAACCAATGACCAGGATAATATAGAAAGTCTAGGAAGAGAAACAAGATGAAGGCCAGAGCCTGGGTCACAAAGGGAGAGAAACTGGCAAAGACATGGGGAAATCTTGTTATAGAATATATGATTGGCAGGCAAGTGTGGGCATGCGCTTAACCTTCTCTACTGTCCAGGCAATGAGTAAAGTTAATATTGAAGTTTTATTTTATACAATTGCATTACTAAAAATGCAAACGAGGTCAGTTCACTCTTGAATGGCTAGTGGGAACGACAGACCTTTAACCCTTGTGGAAAGTCTTTGGGGGAAGGCCTCTCAAGCACTATAGAAGCCTTAATAGCCTGTTTTTGGAAGCTGTATTAGTGGAAATTTATATTTTAAAAGTAAAACTAAAAGGAAGGAGAAAGGATAATAATACTAACATCACTATTTTTCAAACATTACCTACAAAGCAAAAGCTGGATTTGACCTAAATGAAAAAAATGAAAGAATTACATCTATTTAGAAGAATCTTTCTTTTTTTGGGGGGTGGGGGGACTTCAAGCTTCATGTTAATATGTTACACAATCCCAACAATAATCTAGTAGTAAGTGTTGGGCATGTT
>NC_034593.1:83242944-83245320 GCF_900095145.1 Mus pahari
AGCTCCTCCTTGGGGACCCTGTGTTCCATCCAATAGCTGGCTGTGAGCATCCACTTCTGTGTTTGCCAGGCACTGGCATAGCCTCACAAGAGTCCGCAATATCAGGGTCCCTTCAGCAGAATCTTGCTGGCATGAGCATTAGTATCTAGGTTTGGTGGCTGATGATGGGATGGACTCCCAAACGGGGTAGTCTCTGGATAGTCCATTCTTTTTAAATGTGAATGCTTCATGAATTTTTATGTCATTCTGCTCCCTTTGTCTTGCTAAAACCCATAAGATCTCAGAAGATTCTGACCATCGAGGGTGATAAAGGATACTTTAATGCTGGATGACAGTCATCGGCCATGACAATATTCAGAAACTGACTTTAGAATAATGTTTTGCTACAGACAAACTAGAAATTCTAAGAAAGAGAAAGAAATATCATTCTTCTAGAGTTTTAAAAATATTTCATGCATTGGCTAACAAACATGCATGGATTGAGACCTTAATTTTGGTCTAACATACAGTATCTATGCCAGTTTTAAGTTGTTTTGATAAAGTGACTAAATGTGATTTTATTTTTAAAAGGTGAATTAATTCTATTTATGAGAAGTAATTTGAACTTTTGTCTAATGCTTAAATTATAACTTTAAATGTTTTAGGGGGCTGTTGTTCAAAGACTTTTCTTAAGTCTGTAGCTATTCCCTCCACTTCAGAGATGCACTTAGAAAGGGGGCAAATATTGGGGAATTCATGGAACACTTTCAAAGGGCAAACTCGACTTTTACATGGCATTTTACATTGCTGCCTTAGCTCCAAAACTATTCCAGAGCACTTGGCTCCTGGTATCTATTCTGAGAAGAAAGATAGTTGATAAGATTCTTAAAATCTTGTTTTGCTCAGTCAGTGCCTCTGACCCCGGTGTTAAGGGGTGACACACTCCTTACAGGCACAGAAACTGACTCATTTGTATCTGATCTCACATGAACTAGAAATAGCAGGACAATTAAATGTAAGTAGATGGTAGATAGTTATGTTTTATAGAAACTGTGTCTATAACATGTATATAGAATTATTCATTGTAAACACCCTGCCAAATTCTTGCTGAGAACAATGGCTTCCCTTTAGTTCTGGCCTGAAAGGGTCAGAACAGTAAACTAGGGGAAAGTTCAGGGGCAGTCTCTCCTGGAAGGGAGTGATGTCCTAACATAACTGTCTGTGAGCCAGTGTTTTTCCTTGTTCCTAGTTAAGAGTTAATATTTATGCCGGAGAGGAGGGTTTCCTTGGGACTGCTGACAAACAGTCCCTACTTCTGAAGAAGTTCTTGTTATGAGAAAATTAATCAAAGAATGATAATATTGTGTGTTAAGTCTAACTGAGTAAAGGTGTTTTTTGAGCAAAAATTGCAGTCATAACCCGTTTATAAGCTAGAAAATCAGTAAAGCTTTGCTACTGCCAACAGAGCGGTAGTCCGTATGTCTCCTTAAGGCATTCTCAAAGCTGGTCTTCTAGAAATGCTTTTTAATTTTTTTCTAATTTATTGAATTAACTTGCATATACATTCATCATGAAAAAAAACAAAACAAAACAAAACTAAACTAAACTAAACTGAAAGAAGAGGTGGAAGCTCTTCTTGAGACCAACAATCTAACCTCCATAATTAAGACATTGAAGAGAGAAAGGTAAATAAAGCTCAAGAATTAAAAAAAAAAGAAAAACTATCTACAAAAGTGGAAATTATGTAGAGCACTAATGTTAACTAGCAGCACATAGAAAGAATATTAAAACAACAGGAATAACTTTACAAAAGACGATGATAAAATTATAATCCAGGTAACTTCATCTCCACATTGATCAGCTTCTTAGTAACAGCTTTTTAAACCTTTTTGAATTTTCATTTTATGTTCATGGGTGTTTGGCCTGCATGCATTTCCCTTCACCACTTACATGCTGTGTGCACACAGAGGCCAGAAGAGGGTGGAATATACCGTGAAAAAAGATTTGCTGTTGAGAGCAACCATGTGAGTGCTGGGAATAAAAACCCAGGTCTTCTGAAAGGTCACCAGATCTCTAACCACTGAACGATCTCTCCAGCTCTCCTTTCAGGAAGAATTTTTTTTTAGGTCAAAATAATATATTTATTTTTTCATTTTTTTATTATTATTATGTTCTTTATATACATTTCAAATGTTATCTTGAAAAATCCCTATACCACCCCCCCCGCCCCTGCACCCCTATCCACCCACTCCCACTTCTTGGCCCTGGCCTTCCCCTGTGCTGGGTCATATAAAGGTTGCAAGACCAAGGGGCCTCTCTTCCCAATGATGGCTGATTAGGTCATCTTCTGCTACATATGCAGCTAGAGACACGAGCTCAGGGGGTACTGGTTAGTTC
>NC_034593.1:83245331-83246753 GCF_900095145.1 Mus pahari
GAGAGAGAGAGAGAGAGAGAGACAGAGACAGAGACAGAGACAGAGACAGAGAGAGACAGAGAGAAAGAGACAGAGAGACAGAGACAGAGAGAGAGAAGGTATTAAGAAATGCTTTTTCTCTAACAGCAAGCAGTCATTTAGTCTCTGATCGTCACAGGAGAATAAGATAATGTGAAAATATCACATGTAGGGCATAGGACAAATAATCCTCTGTTTTATAGAGGGTAACAACTAGTCATAAACAATCCTTGGGGTATTTTTTTACAAAAAAACCCCACCCATGTTACATAAACTATGTATAATGTAAATAAATTATTAAATTTTGATTATGCTCTTTTATTTAATTTGGTTTTGTGTGGGAGTGTATGTGCATATATAACTATGTGACATATATGTGATCTGTACCCTTGAATGTCAGAGTATCTGGAGTTGCAAACAGTTGTGAATATCCATGTAGCTGTGGGAACCAAACCTACGTTATCAGCAAGAGGTACAGGTGCTCTTAACTGATGAGCCATCTCTCCAGCACTGTAGGATGGGTTTTTTTGTGGCTATTTTTCCATTAAAATTGTAAGTAAAAAAATGGCAAATTCAAGAAAAACGTGCAAGTTGGATTTAAGTAAATCAGTCTCAGATATTATATATTATATGGAGTTTTTCTCATCAAACAACCATCAACTCAGCACAAATTCAATCTTTGCCAGGAAACTTATGATGAGATTTCTGAGTTCCATGGTTCTTCCTAGGGATTTCTATCATCTAAACAAGGTCTCAGATTTATTTTGACAGTTTTTACCTAGTCTTCTCATTGTCAGAGTTCAAGAGTACAGTACCTGTCTATAACCAGATATGCCAGGATATTCTGGATTGCATATAAGGTAAAGCAAGGTTCAAACCAAAGAACATACACTAAAGCCCCATGACGTAGCACATAGGTGGATTACACGAGTTTCCATATGATAAATGACTCTGTGTTTACATCTGTATATTCACCTCTTTCCTAACATATCCTAATTTATCCAAGAATTAATTTAAAAAAAAACAGAACTGTACCCTATGTTAGGGCTATCCAGCAAAGACATAGGTACAGAGCTCGTGCTTAAGAATAGAAACAGAGTAAGTATGTTTAAGTTGTCAGAAGAACAGCCTTACCTCATATCCTTACTAGGCAGGCATGAGTGCAAAGGCACATTTTCCAGTTGCCTACTGGTGGTAATTGTAGTAGGAACTCAGGAAGATGATGAATGGATGATCCTGGCTCTGTCATCTCCTCTGTTGTGAAAGAACAGCATGCTTGGGCTGTGCATCACACACCTGCCAAGGATAAAAGGGCTGCTGCCCTGGACCATTCAGCCTCAGCCTCTTCAGCACAGCCTTCTTCTCCTGTCTTTGTGTATCTGGTGAGTACCTAACTAGGGACAG
>NC_034593.1:83248044-83257768 GCF_900095145.1 Mus pahari
TTGTCTCATCCTGGAGACCCTTCTCTGCCTATCTGATGCTCACAGCCCTTGTTCCCACCCTTCCTGTGGAATGTGTGTGCCCACCCTATGTTCTGACTAGAATAAAGATTCTATCCCCATCACACTAGTGTGTCACTGTCATTGTTCCCTGTCCTTCCACGGGTAGCAGGTATGTGCCCCTCCCCTCTAACCCACAATTACGGCAATACATAATCCACCACATTAAAAAGAACAAAACTCATAGCTCTACCCCAGGAAAAATTTAATATTCTGTCAGACATGTTAATGTCTGACACTTGGGTTGAAGCAGCAGGGGAAATGGAATGAACAGATTCAGAAAGACAATTATCTGCATCTCTCAAATATGAAGATACTTTTAATGTTTGTGTGTATGTTTTTAAAAGAAAGGAGTGTGGTAGGTGTAGACTATTAAATTAGATTCAGATCATGAAATAAGAACAAGACTTGGTAGGACAGGGGGTAAACAAAGGGAGAAATAACATGAAAGTGGAGAGGAAAGTAGGGAGATGAGCATAAGAAGACAGATGTCAGGGAAAGGAAGAAAGATAATGAGAGTGTTGAATTTTACATAATTAAACTTAAACCTTCATATGCTAATACAAATTATTAATGAAAATAATTTTGTGCTTATGATGATCCGTAAGCATCCTACAAGTCTAGACTTGTAGGCTTGACTCTACAGCAAGGACTCTCCATTCCAAGACACCAGTAACACAAAGACTGAAAACTTCTGAAACAGTAAAGTAAAGAACGATGGTTTACGAAGTACAGACACAACAAAACTCTAGCAGACAGGTCAGGTGAGGAAATCAAGTTAAAACAGAGTAAGTCAAGAGGACACACAGAGCTGATGATTTAGAAAATGAGACAGTAACAGGTATGAATACCAAGCAGTTAGAAAAAGGGAGGGGGAACAGAGAAATGCCGGTCAGGTCATGGATTTAGTTAACTGTCTGGTCAATACTTCCCTAAGGCTTTTCATGTGAGGAACTCCTAAGATACAGACACTCAGCTCTGTAAGTAACCTGAAAGGTCATTTCTCTGAAAGGCCACACAGCTTACAGTGGAGAAACTGCTTGGTCCCAAGACCCAGGATGCACAGCTTATAAATTCCTGCTCTTAGTCACTTGGCACTTGACCCTCCCTTGAGATTTCTAAAGAGCTCTGCAGAAACAATGATCGTTTATTTAGCCTCTGACAAATTAATTTTTCTTATCTTTAAAATTTTATAATGAGAACTAATATCCTAATATATGACTCAAGCTCCCCATTTAATAATCTGGCACTCACATTTTGAACATAGAATGTTGGTTCTTTCACTAGTCTCATATACCTGCCAGACTCCAAAAATTATTACTGTGAAAGAGCAGTCCACCAAACCCAGGAAACTACAGAGGTTTTTCAAATTTAAAAACCAAGGTTGGAAAATATCTGATTATGTCCATTCCAAGATCCAAGGTCTCAGGGATTTTTTTTTAAATCTTTATAATCAAATGAAAAAAATAATTCCCCAAATATGGCATCAGATACCCTGGCCTAGTCCTTTTGGGACCCACTCTCTAGAACAACCCAGCTCCCTAAACTGGGATCCTCAGCTGCCATGATTAAATCTATGACAAGATTCTCATGACTCACTTCTGGAAAAACTGTTAGGTTTCCCTTCATTTTGTGCCAGAAGGCTGTCAAGTCATTGATAAAATATGACCAAAAGCAGTTCAGAATGATAAGTTGAGCTGGGAGCTGCAACAATGTCTATATTGTCTTGTTGCGTGGACCAAAACCATGAACCCAGAACAAGTGAATACCCAGAAGCTCCAGAAAGCAGAAATTGAAAACTACTGTGTGGATTAATGACTATAATTCATGTTCCATGTTTCTTGTTAAGGATCAGAAGGAAATGTATCTCTAGTGTTAAGAGGAAGATTTAACAAAGCTAATTTAAATGCACCTTGCATGATGTGAAAACATTATGTCAATAGCTCTGTCAAATGTACACAAATCACTGTCACACTTATTTGCTATTGATGAGCTGATTCCCCTTCTCTGTATCCCAATCCAAATGAGTTAGCTCCTTCTATGACCTAGGTCTGAACCTTAGAGATATGCAAAGTGGCACACTCACAGGTTGTTGAGGAGATGTTGTTTGGGTCGTGATCTGGCATCTGAACTAAGTTGTGCTTTCACCATACAGTAGCCTTGTCTCTCCTGGAACACCCATACCTTCAGAGAGTCATCATCCATACAGATCAGGATGCAAAGCCAGGAATACTGGGCTCCTGAATCAGCGGTTTTCCTGATTAGTCTGCTCTTACTATACATAAAGTTCTTACTATACATAAAGCTCTCAGATATGAGTTCTATGTGCGCTGTCTGCTCTCAAGGGACCTCTAGTTTCATGCATTACTCTCAGTGTCCCAGAACAGACTACCCTCCCCTTTTGTGAGGTGGAGTTTCTCACTCCACTGTTTCTTCTGCATTCACAACACTGTCATCTCTGACAGGCTACTGACCTCATCTCAGGCACTCCCAAATGACATTAAATGGCAACATCCCAACACGTGAGGCAACAAAATAGTGACACCTGTGAACTCTTACCTAAACCTGATTACTCCTCAGGTGTTCATCTGTGAGATTGTCACTTGATGAAGAGACTTGATTACCTGACTGTCTGTCCTGTTACACAGCAAGTTATACAACCAGGACTGTGCCGTACACGTTGGTGATGATGTGTTTATCACCTCAAGAGTTAAATGTCTATCACAGTTAACTTGTCTGGAATATCAGGTTGATTTCTTTTTAAATGTGGAATGCTTCATGAATTTTCATGTCATTCTGCTCCCTTTGTTTTGTGAAAACCCATAAGATCACATTTTCATATATTTTTATTAAAAATTTTCTTTATTTACATTTCAAATGCAGTCCTGAAAGTTCCCTATACCATCCCCCTGCCCTGCTTCCATACTTACTCACTCCCAATTCTTGGCCCTGTTGTTCCCCTGTAGTGGGGCATATAAAGATGCAAGACCTGCCCCATACAGGGGAACGCCAGGGCCAAGAAGTGGGAGTGAGTGGGCAAGGGAGCGAGGCAGAGGGAGGATATAGGGGACATTCTGGATAGCCTTTAAAATGTAAATGAAGAAAATATCTAATAAAATACTTTTTAAAAAAAGTTTGCAAGACCTAGGGGCTTGCAATGATCTCATCTCTTCCCAATGATGGCCTACTAGGCCATCTTCCGCTACATATGCAGCTAGAGACACGAGCTCTGGGGGTACTGGTTAGTTCATATTGTTGCTTCAACTTTAGGGTTGCAGACCCCTTAAGCTCCATGAGTTTCTCTACTTCCTCCATTGGGGGCCCTGTGCTCCATCCTATAGATGACTGTGAGCATCCACTTCAGTATTTGCCAGGCACTGGCATAGCCTCACATGAGACAGCTATATCAGGGTCCTTTCAGCAAAATCTTGCCGACATATACAATAGTGTCTGGGTTTGGTAGCTGATTATGGGATAGATCCCCGGATAGGGCAGTCTCTGGATGGTCCATACTTTCATCTTAGCTCCAAACTTTATCTCTGTAACTCCTTTCATGGGTATTTTGTTCCCTATTCTAAGGAGGAATGAAGTATCCACACATTGGTATTCCTTCTTCTTGATTTTCTTGTGTTTTGCAAATTGTATCTTGGGTATTCTAAGTTTCTGGGCTAATATCCACTTATCAGTGAGTGCATATCAAGTGACTTCTTTTGTGATTGGGTTACCTCACTCAGGATGATATCCTCCAGATACATCCATTTGCCCAAGAATTTCATAAATTCATTGTTTTTAATAGCTGAGTAGTACTCCATTGTGCAAATGTACCACATTTTCTGTATCCATTCTTCTGTTGAGAGACATCTGGGTTCTTTCCAGCTTTTGGCTATTATAAATAGGGCTGCTATGAACATAGTAGAGCATGTGTCCTTATTATCAGTTGGAACATCTTCTGGGTATATGCCCAGGAGAGGTATTGCTGGATCTTCCTGTAGAGCTATATACAATTTTCTAAGGAACCTCCAAACTGACTTCCAGAATGGTTGTACAAGCTTGCAATCCCACCAGCAATGGAGGAGTGTTCCTCTTTCTCCACATCCTTGCCAGCTGGAGAAGATCACATTTTTTAAAATTAGCCACTGTTATGCCCTGGGTCCATGGAAAACCCAGATGAGCCCAAGAATTGTGAAGTTTGCTGCAACTTGCAAAAGAGTCTTTTATTGTTTCAAGTTTGAACTCAGATCACATGCCCTGCATTCACAGGGTGAATGCTGGCAAGCAATACCTGAGTCCAGAAAGCACTGGGTTTATGTAGAGTATAGTTAGGAATCCCCTGAATGTTCACAGTAATGGGGAGTGGAGGGCTCTAATCATTTGGTAGGTTGGAACTGAAGCTAGGAGGGGGGTTAAAGGTGCCTGTTGTGGGGTTATCATGGACAATTTTTATGGCTGGTCATAACTGTCTGTGACCTCTGATTAACTTTTCTCCATGATTTAAACTCGGGGCCCAAATCTCCTTTGAGTTTATTTCTTTAAGGTCTCAAAGACAGGAACCTGGAGAGTTTGGCCATTTATCAGGAAGAATGTTGGTTTATGAGACTCAGAGGGAGGATGTCTTGCTCTAGCATTTGGCTCCTCAGGGTGTCTCCATTAAGGGGAGTTTATGGGTAGTGTCATTCTAATGCTAGGCTGGGTTCCCTTGGAGAGGTCAGAGAGGGCAAGAGTGCCCAGGGGTTGATGCAGGAGAACAGAGCACAGAAAACACTTGTCTGCCTATCTTGCTTGCCAAGAGCTGGAGGGAGGGTGGGAGATTCTGTGGGAGGAAACGCAAAGGCAAAGTTTCTGTATACCACACTGAAGTCTCTTTGGTGAGACCTTTAAGAAATAAGACAATTGTCCGTGGTCAAGTGAGTTTCTCCAACGACCAGACCATTGAGCTGGAGAAGAAGTTCTAGACTCAGAAATACCTCTCCCCACCTGAGAAGAAGCATCTGGCCAAGATGTTGCAGCTCAGGGAGAGACAGGTCAAAACCTGTTTTCAGAATCGCCAAGTTAAATGGAGAAGACTGAAACAAGAGAATCCTCAAAGCAACAAAAAGGATGAGTCGGGCAGTTTGGACACTTCCCGTGACCAGGGCCAAGATTTGCCCAGGGAACAGAATAAAGGTACATCTTTAGATAGTTCTCAGTGTTCACCCTCCCTGGTGTCTCAGGCAGACTACAAGATCTCAGTATATTCTGACAAGGAAGTGGACATCGAGGGTGATAAAGGATACTTTAATGCTGGATGACAGTCATCGGCCATGACAATGTTCAGAGACTGACTTTAGAATAATGTTTTGCTACAGACAAACTGGAAAATTCTAAGAGAGAGAAAGAAATATTTTTCTTCTAGAGTTTTAAATATATTTGGTGCACTGGCTAACAAACATACATGGATTGAAACTTTAAATTTGGTTTAACATACAGTATCTATGCCAGTTTTAAGTTGCTTTGATAAAGTGACTAAATGTCACTTTAATTTTAAAATGTGAATTACTTCTATTTATGAAAAATAATTTTAACTTTTGCCTAATGCTTAAATTATGACTTTAAAGGTTTTAGGGGACTGTTGTTCAAAGACTTTTCTTAAGTCTGTAGTTATTCCCTCCACTTCAGAGATGCACTTAGAAAGGGGGCAAATATTTGGGAATTCATGGAACACTTTCAAAGGGCAAACTCGACTTTTACATGGCATTTTACATTGCTGCCTTAGCTCCAAAACTATTTCAGAGCATTTGGCTCCTGGTATCTATTCTGAGAAGAAAGATAGTTGATAAGATTCTTAAAATCTTGTTTTGCTCAGCCAGTGCCTCTGACCCCGGTGTTAAGGGGTGACACACTCCTTACAGGCACAGAAACTGACTCATTTGTATCTTATCTCACATGAACTAGAAATAGCAGGACAATTAAATGTAAGTAAATGGTAGATAGTATGTTTTATAGAAACTGTGTCTAAATTGCCTATATAATTATTCATTGTAAACACCCTGCAAAATGCTGTTTAATTTTTTCTAATTTAATGAATTAACTTGCATATATATTCATCATGAAAAGAAAAGAGAAGAAAAGAAACAAGAAAAGGAAAGGAAAGGAAAGGAAAGGAAAGAAAAGAAAAGAAAAGAAAAGAAAAGAAAAGAAAAGAAAGAGTTAGAAGCTATGTGACAAACAATCTGACCTCCATCATTAAGACAATGAAGAGAGAAAGGTAAATAAAGCTCAAGAATTAAAAAAAAAATCAAAGGTGGTAATCTATACTATCTAGAAAAGTGAAAATTATGTATAGCACTAATGTTAACTACCAGGACATAGAAAGAGTATTAAAACAACAGGAATAACTTTACAAAGCAAGATGATAAAATTATGATCCAGGTAACTTCAACTCCACATTCATCAGCTTCTTAGGAACAGCTTTTTAAAACTTTTTGAATTTTAATTTACGTTCATGGGTGTTTGGCTTGCATGTATTTCCCTTCACCACTTACATGCTGTATGCCCACAGAGGCCAGAAGAGGGTGGAATATACCATGACAAAAGATTTACAGGCTGTTGAGAGCAACCATGTGGGTGCTGGAATAAAAACCCAGGTCTTCTGAAAGAGCTGCCAGACCTCTAACCACTGAACCATCTCTCCAGCTCTCCTTTCAGGAAGAATTTTTAAGAAATTACTTAGTGAGGTTTNAAAAATGAGCTAAGTAAAAAAGGCCAGAACAAGAGGCTCTTGTTCTTGAATGACTTTATTTACTTAGTGTCTTGTGGGGCAATAAGGATTTGGGAATGCAGATGACAATGGGTGTGGATATACTTCTAATAGTAGTAGAGGAGTTACAAAATTAGTGACAATAACGTTACCCTTATATATAGTGAAAATAATGTTACCCTTTGAATATCCTAAGTCTACCAAACTGCACACCTTACAAAGGTAGATTTTCTGACATGTAATGAGAATTATGGTTTNTATTATCCATCTCACCTCCAGGTTTATCTAAGTGTGACTCAAATCAGTGTCATTATGGTAACAATAATTTGCAATTAGTTCTACTCAGTTGGAAGGAAGGAGTCACCAATGACTTAGCAGTAATATGATCTGAACAGAATCCACCAAGGAGGTAAGCCTGAAACGCTACAGGCCTCCATCATAGCACCGGTGGGCATCAGTTAAGTCCAGAACTCCTCCTAAGACATCCTTCTGGACCAGCTGCCACCTAGATAACAGGTCGTCCATTCTCCCTGAGATGGCTNTTCNCCCGTCTGGAATCCTCCCATGCAGTCCTCATATCCTTTGCTTTTCCAGGGCANGACAGTTTCTTCTCCACGATAAAAGACTCCATAGGCAGGTAGGGATGGAGGATCTATAAGTACAGCAGAAGATGGTTGCATTTCATGTGCAGATTCCTTGATGATAGTTTCTGAATATTATGTGAGGCTTGNCAAAANGTGACANGGGTTACTTTTCAACTATGGTTCCCAATAAAGTAAGATTTTACCCACCTAATCAAAACTGGTGCCTGTCCTTCTTCTAAAGAATTACAAAATAGGAGAAATCANTATTTGANTTCTGCCAAGCATCTGAGGCTNCAGCCTTTTTGCAGCACAATTGAGAGAACTGTGAGTCCCAGATCTAGACAACAAAATGCTTATTCTCTTGCTGTTTGTCCTATATAAGATCCCCTTGGTTCCCAAATGCATTCACAGTGCAGTCCATGCTGCCTGGATCATGAGGCATGCTCCATCAAATGTGTTTAACTTAAAATACACAGAGATGAATGGGTTATAGAAGAGTAACTTCCAGTAAGAAGGAGATGTACAACTTTTAGAAATCTGGAGGCTTTCAAGAAAATGAGGATTTGTCAAGACAGTCAGNTACAGAAAGCTGGGGTCTTCGATAGCACTTTCAAGCTACTGTAACAGGTGGCATCAAAAGAGCTAAGATGTATTTCTCACAGCATTCTTATAATTCACATGTTCTCCTGGGGTTGACTCTTCTAATACCATAAAAATTATGGTTAGAGTTCCCACATGAGTTTAAGGGGAAGCAAATACTTATTCTAGTACAGGAGCTCAAGCTAAACATTTATCCTATGGAAGAAGATGCAAGGTTCTGGCACACCAGGATCTTAGACTAGAAAGCAGATGGACATTAGTTTGCAGCCCAGAATTCCCTGAAAGTATCTACGAATTAGAATATGCCTTTCCTCTAATGGTACATTTCCCAAGACCTGACACCACCAGCAAATCAAAGAAATGAGAAGCTAAGTATTGCCCATTCCACATCCATCCATAGCATTGCCATGGGGTAGGCCAGGTGTATGCCTATTCCCCTTCCCTGTGAGCACCTTATCCTGGCAGGATAAGGTTTATGGACATCAAACAATGCTAGTGAAATGGCCATGGAGAGAGAAACTGTGAATGGAAGTTCTTCACAGCACACTGAGCTGTTCTTTCCTTTAATAAGGATACGTATTGTTACACATGTATCTCAAGAAAAAGCTAATTACATTGGTGCAGAAGAAGAGAACTTCAAATAGGAGAGAGAGAGAGAGAGAGAGAGAGAGAGAGAGAGAGAGAGAGAGAGAGAGGAAATATTAAGAAATGCTTTTTCTCTAACAGCAAGCAGTCATTTAGTCTCTGATAGACAGAGGAGAATGAGATAATGTGAAATTATTACATGTAGGGCATAGGATATATATAATCCTCTATTTTATAAAGGGTAACAACCAGTCATGAACAATCCTTAGGGTATTTTCTTTACAAAAAAACACCCATGTTACTTAAATTTAAGTATAATGTAAATAAATTATTAAATTTTGATTATGCTCTTTTATTTAATTTGATTTTGTGTGGGAGTGTGTGCATATATAACTATGTGCCACATATGTGTTTTGTCCCCTTGGATGTCAGAGTATCTGGAATTCCAAACAGTTGTAAATATGCATGTGGTTGTGGGAACCAAACCTACATTATCATCAAGAGGTACAGGTGCTCTTAACTGATGAGCCATCTCTCCAGCACTGTAGGATGGGTTTTTTGGTGGCTACTTTTCCATTAAAATTGTAAGTAACAAATGGTAAACTCAAGAAAAGTATGCATGTTCAATTTAAGCAGATCAGTCTCAGATATTATATATTATATGGAGTTGTTCTCATCAAACAACCATCAACTCAGCACAAAATCCCTCTTTGCCAGGAAACTTATGATGAGATTTCTGAGTTCCATGGTTCTTCCTAGGGATTTCTATCATCTAAACAAGGTCTCAGATCTACTTTGACAGTTTTTACCTACTCTTCTCATTGTCAGAGTTCAAGAGTACAGTACCTGTCTATAACCAGATATGCCAGGATATTCTGGATTGCATATAAGGTAAAGCAAGGTTCAAACCAAAGAACATACACTAAAGCCTCATGACATAGCACATAGGTGGATTACACGAGTTTCCATATGATAAATGACTCTGTGTTTACATCTGTATATTCACCTCTTTCCTAATATATCCTAATTTATCCAAGAATTAATTAAGAAAAAAAAAACACTGTACCCTATGTTAGGGCTATCCAGCAAAGACATAGGTACAGAGCTCATGCTTAATAATAGAAACAGAGTAAGTATGTTTAAGTTGTCAGAAGAACAGCCT
>NC_034593.1:83259113-83285978 GCF_900095145.1 Mus pahari
GCTGTGGTCACAGCTCTGGGGGCTGCTGCTGACCTGGAGCATGATGCTGAGACAAGACAGTCTGGAGGAAACAGCATCCCAGGGGTCAAGGAAAGCCTAGCTAGTCTTCTTTTGTCTGATCCTGGAGACCCTTCTCTGCCTGTCTGATGCTCACAGACCTTGTTCCCACCCTTCCTGTGGAATGTGTGTGCCCATCCTTGGTTCTAACTAGAATAAAGATTCCATCCCCATCACACTGGTGTGTCACTGTCATTGTTCCCTGTCCCTCCACGGGTTGCAGGTAACCTAACCCTTAATTCCAGCACTACATAATCCAGAGAATAAAAACACCACACCTCTACAGAGTAAAAGTTTAGAGGTCTGTCAGACAGGTTAATATTCACTTGGGTTTAAGCAGCAGGGAAGGAAATGTACAGGACTTGGGTCTCTAATAAAGAATGGTATATCATATGACATGTAAAGTGTATATTCATCTCAAACTAGAACCCTAAGACTACCTTGCTGAGCTAATGTCTGCTTTGATGAGTGATTTCTAGCATCTAATTACTAACACCGAGTTTGCTGTTTGATAAGTTTTCAAATGGAGTAGCTTTTCTTTTAAGTAGGGATGTCATGGATTTCTGAAGAGTGTCTAGAAATACTCATAGGCAATTTTGGCTGTAAAAACAAAATGGGCTTCTAGTCAGGAAAATGCAAATTAAAACTACCATTAGATTCCATCTCACCTAATACTTGGCTACGATAAAGAAAATAGATGATAACATATCAAACAGGTTGTGGGGAAGAGTAACTGGTGGAAATATAAATTAGTGCAGCCACTGTACAAATCAGAATTTAAGTTCCTCAACAATCAAAAACAGATTCACCGTGTAACTCAGCCGTACTGCTTCTGGGCACATACACAGAGGAAATCTTATCCAACCACAGAGATACTTATACATCCATGTTTATTGCTTATCCATTCACAATAGCAAGGAAATGGAGGCAGCCCTGATACCAATCAACAGAAGAGTGAATGATTAAAAAATGTAACATGTAACATAGAATTTTACTTATCTGTAAAGAAGACGGAAATTGTGAAATCTGTAAGAAAATGAATGAATCTATGATATATCATATGAAGTGAGGTCACCCAGGCTCAGAAAGACAAAATGTGCATCTCTCTTATATGAGGATACTTTTGATGTTTGAGTGTATGCTTTTGAAAGAAAGGAGTGTATGATAGGTTGAGACTGAAAACCTAGATCAAGATCATGAAATAAAAACAAGACCTGATAGGAAAGAAGGGCAGCAAAAGGAGAAACAACATGAAAGTAGAAAGGAAAGTAGAGAGTTGAGAGGGAGGAGAAGAGCAGGTGTCAGGGAGAGGAAGAAAGAGAATGAGATTTGGGGGTATTTTTATAATTAAACATAAGCCTTTGTGTTCTAATACAAATTTTTAACTAAAATAATATTGTGCTTATGATGAATGTTGTTTGCATTTTGTGGGTAGAAACCAGAATAGCCCTAAACATCCTACAAGTCACAAACTAGCACTTGACAATGGTCAAGGACTCTCCATTCCAAGACACCAGTAACACAAAGACTGAAAACTTACAAATCAGGAAAGAGGTGAAGAACAATGTTATAAGAAGTACAGACACAACAAAACTCTAGCAGAGAGGTCAGGTGAGGAAATCAAGTTAAAACAGAGTAAGTCAAGCAGACTCACAGAGCTGATGATTTAGAAAATCAGATGGTAACAGGTGTGAATACCAAGCAGTTAGAAAAAGGGAGGGGAACAGAGAAATGCCAGTCAGGTTATGGATTTAGTTAACTGTCTGGTCAATACTTCCCTAGAGCTTCTCATGTGAGGAACTCCTAAGATACAGACACTCAGCTCTGTAAGTAACCAGAAAGGTCATTTCTCTGAAAGGCCACACAGCTTACAGTGGAGAAACTGCTTGGTCCCAGGACCCAGGATGTGCAGCTTATAAATCCCTGCCCTTAGTCACTTAGCTCTTGACCCTCCCTTGAGATTTCTAAGGAGCTCTGCAGAAATGCAGAAACATGATCTTTTATTTACCCTCTGACAGATTGATTTTTCTTATCTTTAAATTTTTATCCTAGAAATAATCTCAATATATGACTCAAACTCCCCTTTTAATAGTCTGGCTCTCACATCTAGAATGTAGAATGTTGGTTCTTTCACTAGTCTCATATGTCAGGCTCTAAATATTGTTACTGTGAAAGAGCAGTCCACCAAACCTAGGAAACTCTAAGGGTTTATCAAATTTTAAAACCAACGCTGGAAAATATCTGATTATTTCCATTCCAAAATCCAAGGGCTTGGGGATTTTTTTTAATCTTTATAATTTAATGGAAAAAAATAATTCCCCAAGAATGGCATGAGATACTTTGGCTTGGTCCTTTTGGGACCTACTCTCTAGAACAACCCAGTTCCCTAAACTGGGACCTTGAGCTGCCATGATAAAATCTATGACCACAAGATGCTCATGACTCACTACTGGAAAAACTGTTGGGTTTCCCTTCATCCTGGGCCATACTGCTGTCAAGTTATTAATAAATTATAACTCAGTGCAGATCAGAATAATAAGTTGAGCTGGGAGCTGCAACCACGTATATATTGTCTTGCTGTGAACCAAAAACCATGAACCCACAACTAGTGAACATCCAGAAGCTCCCAGAAAGCAGAAACTGAAAACTACTATGTGGATTGGTGATCATGGTCCATGTGTCTGATTAAGGATCAGAAGGAAATGTATCTCTAGTGTTAAGAGGAAGATTTAACAAACCTAATTTAAATGTGCCTTAAATGGTATGACTACATTATGTCAACAGCACTGTCCTGTGTACACAAATCACTGCTTCATTTGTTTGCTATTAATCAGCTGATTCCCTCTCTGTATCCCAACCCAAATGAGTTAGCTCCTTTTGTGACCTATGTGTGAAGCTTAAAGAAATAAAAAACGGTAGAATCACAATTTGTTTAGATGTTTGATTAGGTCTTTTTATGATATCTGAACTACTTTGTATTTTCACCACACAGAGCATTGTCTACCCAGGAACACCCATACCATAAGACAGTAATCACCCATAGAGATCAAGATTTAAAGCCAGGAATACTGGGCTCCTCGTTGAGCATTTTGACTGAGAGAATTATTCTCCTCTTACTATACATAAAATTTTACTTTCAGAGATGAGCTCTGTGTAGAGAGTCAGCTCTCTAGAGACCTCAGTGCTTCCTGGGTTTCATGCATTACTCTCAGTGCCCCGGAAACAGCTACCGTCCTCCAACCCCACCCCCATCTTTGGTGGGGTGGAGTTCCTTATCCCACTGTTCCTTCTGCATTCCCAACACTGTCATCTCTGATAGACTGCTGACCTCATCTCAGGCACTCCCAAGTGACATTAAATGACAACATCCCAACACATGAGGCAACAAAAAACTTATACCTGTGAACTCTTGCCTACATATGATTACTCCTCAGGTGTTCATCTGTGAGCTTGTCACTTGATGCAGTGACTTATTTACCTGACTGTCCCGTTACACAGCAAGTTATACAACCAGGACTGTGCCATACCCATTTGTGGTAGATGCGTTTATCACCTCATGGGTTAAATGTCTATCACAGTTAACTGGTCTAGAATACCAGGTTGATTTATTTTTAAGTATGGAATGCTTAATGAATTTGCATGTCATCCTTGTGTGGAGGCTATGCTAGTCTTCCCTGTATCATTCCAATTTTAGCACATGTGCTTCTAAAAGCAAGCATTATTTTTTTTTTAAATAAAGAAAGAAAATCTGGGCCAGAGAGATGGCACAACAGTTTAAGAGCATGAGCTGCTGCTCTTCTGGATGATCCAGGTTTGGTTTCCAGCATCCACATGGTGCATCACAGTCATCTGTAGATGCAGTTCCAGGGGATTTGACATTCCCTTTTTGCCTCCATGTACACTGCACATATGTGTTAAACAGACAGATGTGTACAGATGAAACTACAATACACATAAAAAAATTAAAGACAAAAAGATGAAGAAAAAAGCAGTTTTAAAAGAAACAGAAAGAGAAGAAGAAGGAAGAAGCCCTCAGAGAGGGTAAGAAGCATATACTTGGAAGGCTTTAGAGCACTTCTCAGGGAACTGTTACGCTTCTTTCTCCTTTCCCTTCTTCCAATAGACCTTGAGTCTCTGAACCAGAAACAGGGGATCTGGTGGTAATCTCTGTGGTCCTGGACTCTGACTTCTGAATCTTTCTCCAAGACGTTCATGTAGATGCTCAGAGAGCTAAGCAGCAGACACTAAGGTGCCCTAGTAGCAGCTCCAGGCAAAAGTTCTTGGGTCTCTGGATGTTGCAAACCTGTGAGGAGTTGGAGGTAAGGGTTTTATGAGAGAGGTCTGCGTGGAGCCGCGGTTGCGGGTCTCTGTTCCGCAGGATGGGGTTCGTGAAAGTCGTCAAGAATAAGGCCTTCTTTAAAAGGTACCAAGTGAGATTCCGGAGGCGGTGAGAGGGTAAAACTGACTACTATGCTTGGAAACGATTGGTGATCCAGGACAAGAATAAATACAACACACCCAAATACAGGATGATCGTTCGTGGCATCATCTGCCAGATTGCATATGCACGTATAGAAGGGGATATGATCGTCTGTGCAGCATATGCACATGAACTTCCAAAATATGGTGTGAAAGTTGGCCTGACAAATTATGCTGCAGCCTATTGCACTGGCCTGCTGCTGGCCTGCAGGCTTCTGAATAGGTTTGTCATGGACAAGATCTATGAAGGCCAAGTGGAGGTGAATGGAGGTGAATAAAATGTGGAAAGCATTGACGGTCAGCCTGGTGCCTTCACTTGCTATCTGGATGCAGGTCTTGCCCGAACTACAACTGGCAATAAAGTTTTTGGGGCCCTGAAGGGAGCTGTGGATGGAGGCTTGTCTATCCCTCATAGTACCAAACGATTCCCTGGTTATGACTCTGAAAGCAAGGAGTTCAATGCAGAGGTACATCGGAAGCACATCGTGGGTCAGAATGTGGCCGACTACATGCGCTACCTAATGGAGGAAGATGAAGATGCGTACAAGAAACAGTTCTCTCAGTACATCAAGAACAACATAACTCCAGATATGATGGAGGAGATGTATAAGAAAGCTCATGCTGCTATCTGAGAGAAGCCAGTGTATGAGAAGAAGCCCAAGAGAGAAGTGAAGAAGAAGAGGTGGAATCGTCCCAAAATGTCTCTTGCCCAGAAGAAAGACCGGGTTGCTCAAAAGAAGGCAAGCTTCCTCAGAGCTCATGAAAGAGCTGCTTAAAGCTAAAGCAGTTTTCTATGAAGATTTTTTTCATAAAGACAATAAACATATTGATCAAGCAAAAAAAAAAAAAAAAAAAAAAGAGTTTTATGAGAAAAGGGCAGGATTAGTGGTGAAAGAAAGCAGCCAGGTCCTGACTGGCTGGAGACTAGTCCCAAGAGATATTTTGTCTGTAAATTAGAGGACAAAACACCCAGGAAATCCCATTCTACAACTCTGGTTCTTTCTCTTCCTTTCATGTGATTTGTTGGGGGGGAAAAAAAGAAAAAGATAAAGGTTCCTCACTTCAGATATGGACACCAATAGCAGATCAAAGAAATGATTCTCCCAAAGTTCAGCTTTGCAAACTAATATTTATTGGGCTTAAAGGGCAGATGGATCATCACAATGTCCACCTAGCATAGATGATAACTCATGAAAGCTGAATATTTGAAGCTCCTTGTGTGACTTGCAGGCAGCTCCAATGGCTGTAATGTCTCATTCCCAGCATTCATTAATACATATATAAATCTTGGAGAGGGGTTTTGTAAATTCTGGAAGATTCAAGAATTTCCAGCACCTTGTATTGTTTATTTCCTGGGTTTTGAGCCTCAGAAAGAGCTGTGGAATAGTATGTGTTCATGATATTGAGAGGTACACAAGGTTTTTTTATTTGTTTTGTTTTTTTGGTTTGGTTTAATTAGGTTTGTTTGTGTGTTTGTTTGTTTTCCTAGTGCCTACCCTGCATCTCAGCTGCATGTTGCTCTAATGTATTTTTGAGTATCATTGCCCACTAGCAGCATGCTCAAATAACAGGAGCCCAGATCAAGAAGGGAAGCCACGGAAGAGCGATTAGATTTTAGACCCTCACAAAAGTTCATGAAAACTGGTTGTTTGAGGAGTGATAGGAAGTTTAGAAACACAGTTCTTTCTAGTGTTTATTTCTAAATATTTACAGAATTTTTTTTAGCACAAATCAAATGAGTGATGCCAACAAAGGGCGTTTTGGTAAAGAAATCTGGAAAATATTACACACTCTGATGCGATACTTGTTGCCGCCTCCAACATGCCAAACATGACTGACAGGCTTACCCTTCTCCATCATTCCCTTTGCCTTGCTAAAACCCATTAGATTACATTTTCAAAATTAGCCACCATTCCCTTATTTGGCCACTTCCTCCTCTTAAGACTAACTACCAAGGTCCAGTTATCACAGTTTAAAAACCAACAATCAAAGAACCCCTTTCTCCTGCCTTAATTAAGATGTTCAATCAAAATTGAACACCTCATCCTAACACTGGGTTTCTCCTTCTACTTTTCTAAACTCCACTAGGCTATGGACCACACTTTTCCCTTTCTATACTGAGGCAGTCCTTGGTCATCATCCCTAGCCCCTGCCCAGCACAGTATCCCTGCCCTGTTTCCCTTGTTCCTTTACCCCTTTTCTTTATCTTCTAATTCGTGTCTTTGTCTCTTACTCCCTGACCTTTGTTCCTCTGAGACAAATGAATTTCCTTTGTCCTGAGATCTTCATCTTGTGTTGTCTTGAACACTAATCCCTACAACTAATATATTGAAAAGGAGGAAACTATCAGACCAACAACCTACCATCCATTTTTAAGACACTGAAGAAAGAAAAGTAAAGAAAGCTCAAGAATTAAAATAAGAAAAAGAAAATGTGGTATTCTATACTATCTAGAAAAGCGAAAAAGTATATATACCCCAAATGTCAACTAATAGGACACAGAAAGAATATTAAAACAACAAGAATAACTCTATAAAGCAAGACAATGAAAGTATTACCCAGGCAACTTTGTCTCCATATAGATCAGCTTTTTAGAAACAGCTTTTTAAAACTTTTTCAAATTTTTATTTTATATGTATGGGTATTTGGTCTGCATGTGCCTCTTCAACACTTAAATGCTTGGTGCCCACAGAGGCCAAAAGAGGGTGTCATATACCACAATGTAACAAGAGTTACAGGCTTTTAAGAGCTACCATGTGGGTGCTGGAAATAAAAATACTTCTTGAGAAAGAACAGCCAGAGATCTTAACTACTAAGCCATCACTCTAGCTCACCTTTTAGGAAAAATTTTTATTAAATGATTTCTTGGGGTTTTAAAAATAAGTTAAGTGAAAAAGACCAGAACAAGATGCTCTTCTTCTTGAATTGTGTCAGTTACATACTGTCTTGAGGGGCAATAGGGCATTGGGAATGCAGGTTATAGTGAGTATAGATTTTGTTCTGACAACAATAGAGGTGTTTTTAAAAGTAGTGAAGATAATTATACCCTTTGAATATCCTAAATCTACCAAACTACATACCATACAGAGATAGATTTTCTGACATGTAACGACAGTCATGGTATGTATTGTGCATCTCTCCTCCAGGTTTGCCTAAGTGTGACTCAAATAAGTGTTATTATGGTAACAAGAAATCCTTGAGTTGGCAATTAGTTCTGCTCAGTTGGAAGGAAGGCGTTACCACTGATATGAAGTTACAAGACCTGAACAGAATCCACCAAGGAAGTAAGTCTGAAAGGCTACAGGCCTCCATCATAGCACATGGGGGCATCAGTTAAGTCCAGAACTCCTCCTAAGCCATCCTTCTAGACCAGCGGCTGCCTTGTGTGGGTAACAGGATGCCCATTCTCCCTGAGATGGCACTTTTCCCATCTGGAACCTTGCAATGAAGTCCTCATATCCTTTGCTTTTCCAGGGCCAGGCAGTTTCTTCTCTAGGATAAAAGATTCCATAGGCTGGTAGGGATGGAGCATCTGAAAGAACAACAGAAGATGGCTTGCATTTCATGTGCAGATTCTTGGCTGAGACTTTCTGAAGGTTTTGATGTGAAGTTGCCAAAATAAGACAGAGGATACTTTCCAAGTGTGGTTCCCAATAACTTATAAGATTCTACCCACCTGGTCAAAAATGGTGCCTGTCCTTGCTTCTGAAGAATTACAAAATATGTAAAATCAATGTTTCATTTCTGCCAAGCATCTAAGGCTCCAGGATTTTTGCAGCACAATTGAGAGAACTGTGAGCCCCAGCTCTAGACAGCAAAATGCTTATTCTCTTGCTGTTTTCCTACATAAGCTTCCCTTGGCTTCCAGATGCGCTCCCATTGCAATCCATGCTGCTTGCCTCTTAAGGCATACTCTGTCAAATGTGTTTAACTTAAAGTACAAAGAAATGAACAGTTTCCATGAGAGGATCTTTTATTAAGGAGAGCAGGAACCAGATCTAGAAATCTGGAGACCTTCAAGAAAGGGGGGGGGGGGTTTCTCAAGACATTCACATACAGGAAACTAGGGAAATATTAGCCCTTTCAGGATCCTGAAACAAATGACATCAGAACAGCTAAGATGCAATAGCTGACTGTGAGCATCCACTTCTGTCTCACACATTCTTATAATTCAAACATTCTCCTAGAGTTTACTCTTCTAATGCCATAAAATTAGGGGTTAAAGTTTCCACATGAGTTTGGGGGAAATCAAATACTAACAGGAGCTCAGGCTAAACAGTGTCTTAGGGAAGAAGATGGAAGGTTCTCTCACACCAGGATCTTAGACTAGAAAGCAGATGGACTTTTGTTTGCAGCCCAGAAATTCCTGAAAGTAGCTGCTAATTAAAATATACCCTTCTTCTAATGGTGTATTTCTGAAGCCATGGCACCATCAGCAAATCAAAGGAATGAGAAGCTACGTATTGCCCCATTCCATATCCATCCATAGCATTGCCATGTGGTAAGACAAGTAGATACACATTCCCCTTCCCTGTGAGCACCTTCTCCTGGCAGGATAAGCTTTATGGGCATTAAACAATCCTAGTGAAATGGCCATTGAGAAAGAGACAATGGGTAGGAGCCCCTCACTCTTTGAAATGGCTATTGGGAGAGAAATGGGGGTTCCTCAATCTCCAATTAGCACACTGAACCGCTCTTTCCATTAATAAGGATACATATTGCTGCACATGTCTCTGAAGAAAAAGCTAATGACATTAGTTCCAAAGAAGATAACTTCAAATGTGTGTGTGTGTGTGTGTGTGTGTGAGAGAGAGAGAGAGAGAGAGAGAGAGAGAGAGAGAGAGACAGAGACAGAGAGAGACAGAGAGATCTTATTAAGAAATATTTTCTTCTCTAACATCAGTCATTTAGTCTCTGTCACAGGAGAATAAAATAATGGGAAAATATTACATCTAAGGTAACATATAACGATCTACATTTTATAAAGGGTTACAACCAGTCATAAACAACCCAGGAACACTTGTTTCTGTCCTAAAATACAAACATGTTTCATAAGCTTGATGAAGGACCTCCACATAAAACCTGATACACTGAAACTAATAGAAGAGAAAGTGAGGAAGAGCCTTGAATACATGGGTACAGGAGGAAAGTTCCTGAACAGAATACCAATGGTTTATTCTCTAAGATCAAGAATGAGACCTCCAGCCAGGCGTGGTGGCGCACGCCTTTAATCCCAGCACTCGGGAGGCAGAAGCAAGTGGATTTCTGAGTTCAAGGCCAGCCTGGTCTACAAAGTGAGTTCCAGGACAGCCAGAGCTATACAGAGAAACCCTGTCTTGATAAACAAAACAAAACAAAACAAAAAAAAAAAAGAAAGAAAGAAAGAAAAAAAGAAAAAAAAGGAAAAAAAAGAAAAATTGCCAAGTTTCTGTAAGACAAAAGACACTGTCAGTAGGATAAAAGGGAAACCAACAGACCAGGAAAAGATCTTTACCAATCCTATATCTGATAGAGGACTAATACCCAATATATACAAGGAACTCAAAGAGTTAGACTCCGGATAACCAAATAACCCCATTAAAAATGAGTAACAGAGCTAAACAGATAATTATCAGCTGAGGAAACTTGAAGGGCTGAGAAGAACCTAAAGAAATGTTCAACATCCTTAGTCATCAGGGAAATGCAAATCAAAACAACCGTGAGATTCCACCTCACACCAGTCAGAATGGCTAAAATCAAAAAACTCAGGTGACAGCAGATACTGGCAAGGATCTGGAGAAAGAGGAAAACTCCTCCATTGTTGGTGGAATTGCAAGCTGGTACAACCACTCTGGAAATCAGTCTGGTGTTCCTCAGAAAATTGGAGCTATACCACTCTAGGGCATATACCCTACATATAACAAGGACACATGCTCCACTATGTTCATAGCAGCCTTATTTATAATACCCAGATGCTGGAAAGAACCCAGATATCCTTTCAACAGAGGAATGGATACAGAAAATGTGGTACATTTACACAATGGAGTACTGATTAGCTATTAAAAATGATGAATTCATGAAATTCTTAAGCAGACAGATGTACCTAGAAAATATTTTCCTGAGTGAGATAACCCAATCACAAAAGAACACACATGGTATGCACTCACTGATAAGTGGATATTAGCCCAAAAGCTCTGAATAGCCAAGATACAATTCACACACTACATGAAGCTCAAGAAGAAGGAAGACCAAGTGTGGGTGCTTTGGTCCTTCTTAGAAGGGGGAACAAAAGGAGAAAATATGGAGACCAAGTGTGGAGCAGAGACTGAAGGAAAGGCCATTCAGTGATTGTCTCACCTGGTGTACTGGTTAGTTTTGTGTTAACTTGACACAGCTGGAGTTAACACAGAGAAAGTAGCTTTAGTTGGGGAAGTGCCTACATGAGATCCAGCTGTGGGGCATTTTCTCAATTAGTGATCAAAGGGTGGGTAGGACCATCTCTGGGATGGTAGTCTTGGATTCTGTAAGAGAGCAGGCTGAGCAAGCCAGTAAAGAACATCCCTCCATGGCTTCTGCATCAGCTCCTNCTTTCTGACCTGCTTGAGTTCCAGTCCTGACTTCCTTTGGTGATAAACAGCAAGGTGGAAAATGTAAGCAGAATAAACTCTGTCCTCCCCAACTGCTTCTTGGTCATGATGTTTGTGCAGGAATAGAGACCCTGACTAAGACACCTGGGGATTCATCCCATATACAGTCACCAAACACAGACACTATTGTGGATGCCAAGAAGTGCATGCTGGCAGGAGCCTGATATAGCTGTCTCCTGAGAGGCTCTGCCAGAGCCTGACATATACAGAGGTGGATGCTTGCAGCCAACTATTGCACTGAGTGTGGGATCCCCAATGTAGGAGTTAGAGAAAGGACTAAAGGAGCTGAAGGGGTTTGCAACCCCATAGGAAGAACAACAATATCAACCAACCAGAGTTCCCAGGGTCTAAACCACCACCCAAGGAGTATACATGGAGGGACCCATGGCTCTAGCCATATAGGTAGCAGAGGATGGCTTTGTCAGGCATCAATGGGAGAAGAGGCCCTTGTTCCCATGAAAGCTTGATGCCCCAGTGTAAGGGAGTGTGAGAGCATGGAGGAAGGAGTGGGTGGATGGGTGGAGGCAAACCTTCATAGTAACAGGAGGATGGGGAATGGGATAGAGGGTTTCTGGGTGTGTGGGGGGGGGAATCAGGAAAGAGTATAACATTTGAAATGTAAATAAATAAAACATCTAATAAAAAGAAATAAATTTTGATCATGGTCTTTTTTGTGCATTTTTAAATTTTGTTTTGTGTGGGAGTTTCTGCATGTATACCAATGTGCCACATATGTGTTTTGTGTCCAAGAGGTCAGAGGAGGCATTGAATCGTCTGGAGATGGATTGTGAAGAGTTGATGATGTACATGTGGATAGTAGGAATCAAATCTAGGGCGTCAGCAGCAGCACCAAGCACAGCTAAGCAATGAGCCAGCTCTCCAGCACTATTGGTCAAGTTCCTTAGGACCTTTTTTTTTTTTCATTAAAACTGTAGGTAACAAACATGCAAGGATAGTTTGCAAGATTATTTAAGTAGATCAGTCTCACATATTAAAATTTATAATGAGTTGTTCTCATCAACAACTGTCAACAGAACTCAACCTCCCTCTTCACCAGAAATCCTATGATGAGATGTCTGAATTCCATGAGACCTTCATGGGGATTTCTATCATCTCAACAAGATCTTGGATCTACTTTCACATTTTTTACCTACACTTCTCATCATTGAAGTTCAAGAATATAGCTACATCCAAACATGGCAGGATACTCTGGATTACATATAAGGTGAAGCAAGGTTCACACCAAAGGTCATGCGCTAAAGCCTGACGTCATCACACATAGGTAGATTACAGCATGGGATATATGACTCTGGGTTTACAACTATATGTATTAACATTTTCACCTCTTTCCTAATAGATCATAATCAACCCAAGAAGAAAAAATATCATAGTAACCCATGCTATGGCTTCACAGACAAGACCATGGCCGAGAGCTTGTATTTAAGAATATGAACTGAATAAATATGGTAAAGGTGGCTGAAGAACAGCCTCATATCTTCTCATTACTACGCAGACCTGAGTAAAAAGTCAGAGACATCAAAATTTCCTGGCTCTCTACTGACGGTAATTGTAGTAGGAACATGGAAAGATGATGAATGGATGGTCCTGGCTCTGTCAACTCCCCTGTTGTGAAAGAACAGCATGCTTGGGCTGTGCATCACACACCTGCCAAGGATAAAAGGGCTGCTGCCCTGGACCATTCAACCTCAGCCTCTTCAGCACAGCCTTCTTCTCCTGTCTTTGTGTATCTGGTGAGTACCTAACTAGGGACAGAGCCTCAGCTAAGAAAGTTTAGAGATGACAAGCTGGACTTGACCAAGGTGAAAGAAGCAAGGGATTCAAGTGTGAAGGCAGCAGGAAGTGGACCTGCCAGGGACCAAGAGACAGGGAGGAAAATAGACAGGAGGCTCTGTGGGTACATCAAGGTTTGTGACCCACAGAGTCCTGGCTCTCAGGATTGCCTCCATTCTGCTGAGAGGTTTGCATCAGCCCAGAGGATTCTCCAAGGGTCATTTTCCCATTACCTGTATTTGCTACAGTTTAGCAGAGAGCTACTTAGTGGCACATGCCTTTAATCCCAGCACTAGGGAGGCAGAGGCAGGCAGATTTCTGAGTTCGAGGCCAGCCTGGTCTTCAGAGTGAGTTCCAGGACAGCCAGGGCTATACAGAGAAACCCTGTCTAGAAAATCCAAGAAAAAAAAAAAAGTATCATTGCCTTCTGAAAGCTGGGCTAAAGAAGACAATGTCTTGCAGGTCCTGGAGCTCAGTTACCCTTTGCCTTTGTAAAACTTATTGTTCTGAGTGCACTTACTAGGGATGCATGCTGAACTTTATGATAGTCNTGAGAATGCTGTATTCAGATGGATTTGTGCCTTCGTGGTCCTATTTATTGGCAGAAAGGTCTTGGGAGGCAGGCGTTTGATAGACAAAGTCAGTAGACATTCAGCAGAAGCTTCTCCCTATAATGTTTCTATCCTACTCTTCTAGGTCAAGTTCCTGCCAAGATGTCCTGCCAGCAGAGCCAGAAGCAGTGCCAACCTCCTCCCAAGTGTCCCTCCCCAAAGTGCCCCAAAAAGAGCACAGCACAGTGTCTGCCTGCAGCCTCTTCCTGCTGTGCTACAAGCTCTGGGGGCTGCAGTGTCCCCAGCTCTGAGGGAGGCTGTTGTCTGAGCCACCACAGGCGCAGGTCCCACAGATGCAGGCGCAGGAGCTCCAGTTCCTGTGACCGTGGCAGTGGTCAGCAGTCTGGGGGCTCAGGCTGTGGTCACAGCTCTGGGGGCTGCTGCTGAGCTGGAGCATGATGCTGAGACAAGACAGTCTGGAGGAAACAGCATCCCAAGGGTCAAGGAAAGCCCAGCTACTCTTCTTTTGTCTGATCCTGGAGACCCTTCTCTGCCTGTCTGATGCTCACAGCCCTTGTTCCCACCCTTCCTGTGGAATATGTGTGCCCACCCTATGTTCTGACTAGAATAAAGATTCTATCCCCATCACACTGGTGTGTCACTGTCATTGTTCCCTGTCCCTCCTTGGGTAGCAAGTATGTGCCCCTCCCCTCTAACCCACAATTAAAGCACTACATAATCCAGCACATAAAAAAAAAAAAAAAAATCATAGCTCTACACAGGAAAAGTTTAGGGATCTGTCAGACATCTTAATGTTCACTTAGGTTGAACAGCAGGGGAGAAAATGGGCAGGACTCGGGTATCTAACAAGGAATGATATGTCCTATGACATGTGTAGCATATATTCATCTCACAGTTTAAACCGAAGCCTACTATGAGGAGCTACTATTTGCTTTGATGAGTGATTTCTAGCATCTAATTAAAAAACACTGACTTTGCAGTTTGATAAGTATTCAAATGGAGTGGCTTTGCTTTTGAGGAAGGATGTTGTGGATTTCTGAGGAGTGTCTAGAAATACCCATAGGCAATTTTGGCTGTAAAAACAAAATGGGCTTCCAGTCAGGAAAATGCAATTTAAAACTACCATTAGATTCCATCTCACCTAAAACATTATGACTACAATGAAGAAAATAAGTGATAATATAATGTTGTAAAGAAGAGTAGCTGGTAGAAATATAAATCACTGCAGCCACTGTAAAGTCAGAATTTAATTCCTCAACAATCAAAAACAGATCTACCATGTAACTCAGCCATACTTCTTCTGGGCACATACACAGAGGAAATCTTATCCAGCCACAGAGATACTTATACATCCATGTTTATTGCTTATCCATTCATAATAGCAAGGAAATGGAGGCAGCCCTGATACCAATCAACAGAAGAGTGAATGATTAAAAAATGTAACATGTAACATAGAATTTTACTTACCTGTAAAGAAGACTGAAATTGTGAAGTCTGCAAGAAAAATGAATGGATCTGTATCATCTCATATAAAGTGAGGTCACCCAGACTCAGAAAGACAAAACGTGCATCTCTCTCATAGAAAGATACTTTTAATGTTTGTGTGTATGTTATTAAAAGAAAGAATTGTGGCAGGTTTAGACTAAAAACCAGATCAAGATCATGAAATAAGAACAAGACATGGTAGGAAAGGGGGGCAGCAAAAGAAGACACAACAGGAAGTGGAAAGGAAAGTAGCGAGTTGGGAGGGGCAAGAGCAGATCAGGGGTCAGGGAGAGGAGGAAAGAGAATGAGATTTTGTTGGTATTTTTATAATTAAACATAAACCTTTGTGTTCTCATACAAATTTGTAATTAAAATAATTTTGTGTTTATGATGGATGTTGTTTGTATTTTGTGGGTAGAAACCAAGATAGCCCTAAACATCCTACAAGTCACAAGCTAGCACTTACACCAAGGAATATCCATTCCAAGACACCAGTAACACAAAGACTGAAAACTTCTGAAACAGTAAAGTAAAGAACGATGGTTTAGGAAGTACAGACACAACAAAACTCTAGCAGACAGGTCAGGTGAGGAAATCAAGTTAAAACAGAGTAAGTCAAGAGGACACACAGAGCTGATGATTTAGAAAATGAGACAGTAACAGGTGTGAATACCAAGCAGTTAGAAAAAGGGAGGAGGGGAACAGAGAAATGCCAGTCAGGTTATGGATTTAGTTAACTGTCTGGTTAATACTTCCCTAGAGCTTTTCATGTGAGGAACTCCTAAGATACAGACGCTCAGCTCTGTAAGTAACCTGTAAGGTCATTTCTCTGAAAGGCCACACAGCTTACAGTGGAGAAACTGCTTGGTCCCAGGACCCAGAATACACAGCTTATAAACCCCTGCTCTTGGCCACTTGACACTTGACCCTCCCTTGAGATTTCTAAAGAGCTCTGCAGAAGCAATGATCTTTTATTTAACCTCTAACAGGTTGATTTTTCTTATCTTTAAATTTTTATCCTTAGAAATAATATCCTAATACATAACTCAAACTCCCCTTTTAATAGTCTGGCTCTCACATTTAGAATGTAGAATGTTGGTTCTCTCACATAGACCTGTCAGGCTCTAAATATTGTTACTGTGAAAAAGCAGTCCACCAAACCCAGGAAACTACAGAGGTTTGTCTGAATTTTAAAACCAAGGCTGGAAAATATCTGATTATTTCCATTCCAAGATCCAAGGACTCAGGGTTGCTTTTTAAACTTTATCATTTAATGAATAAAATAGTTCCCCAAGAATGGTATGAGATACTTTGGCCTGGTCCTTTTGGGACCCACTCTCTAGAACAACCCAGCTCCCTAAACTGGAACCCTGAACTGCCATGATTAAATCTATGACCACCAGATACTCATGACTCACTTCGGGAAAAACTGTTGGGTTTCCCTTCATCCTGGGCCAGAATGCTGTCAAGTTATTAATAAATTATAACTCAGTGCAGGTCAGAATGATAAGTTGAGCTGGTTGCTGCCAACATGTGTATATTGTACTGCTGTGTGGACCAAGAGCCATGAACCAGTGAACACACAGAAGCTCCAGAAAGTGGAAAAGAAAACCACTGTGTGGATTAGTGGCTGTAATTCATATTCCGTGTTTTTGGTTAAGGATCAAAAGGAAATGTATCTCTAGTGTTAAGAGGAAGATTTAACAAAGCTAATTTAAATGCACCTTGCATGGTATGAATACATTATGTCAATAACACTGTCAGGTGTACACAAAATCACTTCTTCATTTATTTGTTATTAATCAGCTGATTCCTTCTCTGTATCCCAACCCCAATGACTTAGTGCCTTCTATGGCCTGGATCTGAACCTTAGAAAAAAAAGGTGGCACACTCACAATTCATTGAGGAGATGTTGTTTGGGTCGTGATCTGAACTAAGTTGTGCTTTCACCACACAGTAGCCTTCTCTCTCCCAGAACACCCATACCTTCAGACAGTCATCATCCATACAGATCAGGATGCAAAGCCAGGAATACTGGGCTCCTGAATCAGCATCTTTACTGAGAGTATTAGTCTGCTCTTACTATACATAAAGTTCTTACTATACATAAAGCTCTCAGATATGAGTTCTATGTGCACTGTCTGCTCTCTAGGGACCTCTGGTTTCATGCATTACTCTCAGTGTCCCAGAACAGACTACCCTCCCCCTCTTTGGAAGGGTGGAGTTTCTCACCCCACTCTTCCTTCTGCATTTCCAACACTGTCATCTCTGACAGGCTACTGACCTCATCTCAGACACTCCCAAGTGACATTAAATGACAACATCCTAACACATGAGGCAACAAAATAGTGACACCTGTGAACTCTTGCCTAAACCTGATTACTCCTCAAGTGTTCATCTGTGAGCTTGTCACTTGATGCAGTGACTTATTTACCTGACTGTCTGTCCTGTTACAAGGCAAGTTATACAACCAGGACTATGACATACGCATCTCTGGTCAGATGTGTTTATCACCTCATGGGTTAAACATCTATCACAGAAATCTGTTATGTAATATCAGTTTGATTTCTGTCTAAATATAGAACACTACATGAATTTGCATGTCATCCTTGCATGGGGCCTATTCTTAATCTTCTCGGTATCATTCCAATTTTAGCATATGTGTTGCCAAAGGCAAGCCTTATTTTTAAATACCTAAGGAAAATCAGGGCCAGAAAGATGGCACAACAGTTTAAGAGCATGAGCTGCTCTTCTGGATGATCCAGGTTTGGTTTCCAGCATCCACATGGTGCATCACAGTCATCTGTAGATGCAGTTCCAGGGGATTTGACATTCCCTTTTTGCCTCCATCTACACTGCACACATGTGGTAAACAGACAGACATGTGTACAAGTGAAACTATAAAACACATAAAAAATAAAGAAAAAAACAAGAAAAAAGTAGTTTTAAAAGAAAGAGAAAGCAGGAAGGAAGAAGCCCTCAGTGAGGGTAAGAAGCAAATACTATGAAGGCTTTAGAGCACTTCTCAGGGAATCTTTATGTTTCTTTCTCCTTTCCCTTCTTCCAATAGACCTTGAGTCTCTGAACTAGAAACATAAGATCTGGTAATAAGGTCTGTGGTCTTGGACTCTGACTCCTGAATCTTCCAGAGAGCTAAGCATCAGTCACTTAGGTGCCCTAGTGGCAGCTCCAGGCAAAAGTTCTTGGGTCTCTGGATGTTGCAAACATGTGAGGAGTTGTAGGTAAGAGTTTATTATTATTATTATTATTATTATTATTATTATTATTATTATTATTTTCTTTATTTACATTTCAAATGCTATCCCGAAAGTTCCCTATACCCCCGCCCCTGCTCTCCTACCCACCCACTCCCACTACTTGGCCCAGGCCTTCCCTTGTGCTGGGTCATATAAAGTTTGCAAGACCAAGGGGCCTCTCTTCCCAGTGATGGCCGATTAGGCCATCTTCTGCTACATATACAGCTAGAGACACAAGCTCAGGGGGTACTGGTTAGTTCATATTATTGTTCCTGTAGGTAAGAGGTTTATGGGAGAAGGGCAGGAGTGGCGATGGGAATGCAGCCAGATCCTGACTGGCTAGAGACAAGTACAAAGTGAGATTTTGTCTGTGAACTAGAGGACAGTAGACACAGGAAATCCCATTCTACAACTCTGGTTCTTTCTCTTCCTTTCATGTGATTAGTTGGGGGGGGGGGGAAGAAAAAGACAAAGGTTCCTCACTTCAGATATGGACACCAATAGCAGATCAAAGAAATGATTCTCCCAAAGTTCAACTTTGCAAACTAATATTTATTGGGCTTAAAAGGCAGATGGATCATCACAATGCCCATCCAGCATAGGTGATGACTCATGAAAGTTGAATACTTGAAGCTCCTTGTGTGACTTGCAGGCAGCTCCAATGGCTGTAATGTCTCATTCCCAGCAATCATTACTCCATATGAAAATCTCAGAGAGGGGTTTTGTGAATCCTTAAATTCCAAGAGTACCTTGGGCCCTTGTGAGTTGTTCAGTTCCTGAATTTTGTGCCTCAGAAAGAGCTATAAAATAGTACTTGGGTGTTTGGCCTGAATGTATGTTTCTTCAACATTTACATGCTTGATGTCCACAGAGTCCAGAAAATGGTATCATATAATATAGAACAAGATTTACAGACTGTTGAGAGCAACCATGTGGGTGCTGGGGGAAAACTCAAGTATTGTAAAAGAGCAGCCAAACCTCTTAACCACTGAACCATCTCTCTAGCTCTCCTTTTAGGAAGAATTTTTAATAAATGACTTATTAGGGTTTTAAAAATAAGGTAAGTGGAAAAGACCAGAACAAGAGACTCTTGTCCTTGGATCACTTCAATTACATAGTATCTTATGGGGCAATAGGGAAGTAGGAATGCAGGTGACAATGAGTATGGATTTTATCCTAAGTCTGCCAAACTGCACACCTTACAAAGATGGACTTTATGACATGTAATGAGAGTTATGGTTTATATTGTCCATCTCCCCTCCAATTTAGCCTATGTGTGACTCAAATCAGTGCCATTATGGTAACAAGAAAATCTTGAATTGTCAATTAGTTCTGCTCAGTTGGAAGAAAGGAGTTACCCACTGATATGAAGTTATATGATCTGAACAGACTAGACCAAAGAAGTAAGCCTGAAGGGCTACAGGCCTCTAACATAGCATCTGTGGTCATCAGTTAAGTCCAGAACTCCTTCTAAGCCATCCTTCTAGACCAGCTGCTGCCTTGTGTGAGTAACAGAATGCCCATTCTCCCTGAGATGGCACTTTTCCCATCTGGAACCTTGCAATGAAGTTCTCATACCCTTTGCTTTTCCAGGGCAGGACAGTTTCTTCTCCAGGATAAAAGACTCCATAGGCTGGTAGGGATGGAGCATCTGAAAGAACAACAGAAGATGGCTTTCATTTCATGTGCAGATTCTTTGTTGATAGTATCTGAATATTTTGGTGTGAAGCTTGCAAAAAAATGACAGAGGTGACATTTCAAGTTTGATTACCAATAACTTAAGATTCTACCCACCTGGTCAAAAACAGTGCCTGTTCTTGCTTCTAAAGGATTACAAAGTAGGTGAAATCAGTGTTTGACGTCTTCCAAGCATCTGAGGCTGAAGGATTTTTACAGCACAATTGAGAGAAATCTGAGTCCCAGCTCTAGACAACAAAATGCTCTTGTTGTTTGTCCTATATAAGCTCCCCTTGGTTCCAAGGTGCATTCACAGTGCAGTCCATGCTGCCTGGATCATGGGCCATGCTCCATCAAATGTGTTTAACTTAAACACAGAGAGATGAATGACTTCTATGAATGGGACTCTCATCTAGAAAGAATTCAAGAGAAAAAGGGGGGGTCCTCAAGACAGTCACCTATGGGAAGTTGGGGGCTTTCTTAGCTCCTCCAGGCTGCTATAACAGAAGGCATCAAAACAGCTAAGATGTATTTCTCACAACATTCTTATAATTCACATATTCTCCTGGAGTTTACTCTTCTAATACCATAAAATTGGGGTTTAGAGTTTCCACATGAGTTTGAGGGAAAGCAAATATTCGTTCTACTACAGGAACTCAGGCTAAACACTAAGCCAGTGGAAGATGATGGAAGGTTCTCACACACCAGGATCTTAGACTAGAATGCAGATATATGCTTTATATGCAACCCAGAATTCCCTAAAAGTAGCTGCTAATTAGAATATGCCCTTCTTCTAATGATGTATTTCCCAAGACCTGGCACCGTCAGCAAAGCAAGAGAACGAGAAGCCACGTAATGCCCAGTCCACATTCATCTGCACCATTGCCATGTGGTAGGCCGGGTAGATACCTACTACCCTTCTTGTAGTGAAATGGCCATTGAGAGAGAAATGCTGGTTGGGGGTCTCTCACTCTCTGATTAGCATACTGAGCTTCTCATTCCTTTAATAAGGATTCATATTACTGCACATGTCTCTAATAACCTTGGTGCCAAAGTAGAGGACTTCAAATGGGAGACAAGAGAGAGAGAGAGAGAGAGAGAGAGAGAGAGAGAGAGAGAGAGAGAGAGAGAGAGAGAGAGAGAGAGAGAGAGAGAGAGAGAGAGAGAGAGAGAGAGACTATTAAATGACAGCAAGCAGTCATTTAGTCTCTGATTGTCAGGAAAATAAGATAATGGGAAAATATTACATCTATGGAGTCTCATAGATAACTCTCTACATTTTATAAAGGATTACAACCAGTCATAAATGGTCCAGGAAAAACTTTCTTTGTTTTCTAAAATATAAACATGTTACATAAATTAAAATATAATTTAAATAAATTATTAAATTTTGATCTTATTCTTTTTTGTGCTTTTTTTTAAAAATTGTTTTGTGTTTGGGTGTCTGCATGCATACCTATGTGCCACATGTGTGTTTTGTGCCCACTGAGGTGAGAGAAGTCATTGACTCTCCTGGATCTGGAGTTGCCAGCAGTTGTAAATATGCATGTGGGGGCTGGGAACTAAACCTGGGTTCTCAGCAAGAGCTACACATGTTCTTAACTGATAAGTCGCCTCTACAGAACAATTGGTCATTTTGGTGAATATAGTTTTTGATAACTATTTTTTTTTCATTAAAACTGTAGGTAACAAATGGTAAACTCAAGGAAAGTTCGCAGCCTATTTAAGTAGATCAGTCTCATATATTGTAAATTCTATTGAGTTGTTCTCATCCAACAACCATCAACTCAATTCAACCTCCCTCTTCACCAGAAACCCTATGATGAGATGTCTGAGTTCCATGAGATCTTCTTGGGGATTCCTATCATCTAGACAAGGTCTTGGATCTACTTTGACATTTTTTAACCTACTCTTCTCATGTCATCATCGAAGTTCAAGAGTATAGACACTGGCTACAATCAGATATGGCAGGATATTCTGGATTACATAGATGAAGCAAGGTTCACACCAAAGGCCATGCATGACATAGCACATAGCAAACGACATTTGCCATGTGGTATATGACTCTATTTAAAACTGTGTGTATTAATATTTCACCTATTTCTTAAGAGATCATAACCTACCCAAGAGAGAAAATACCATAGCAACCCACGTTATGGCTTCACAGAGAAGACACAGGCACAGAACTTGTCTTTATATGGTAAAGACGCCATCTTTCCCTTACTAGGCAGGCCTGAGTGAGAAATCAAACAGAGAGACATCAAAATTTCCTGGTTCTCTACTGTTGGTAATTGTAGTAGGAACACAGAAAGATGAATGGATGATCCTGGCTCTCTGTCAACTCCCCTGTTGTGAAAGCAGCAGCATGCTTAGGCTGTGCATCACACACCTGCCAAGGATAAAAGGGCTGCTGCCCTGGACCATTCAGCCACAACCTCTTCAGCACAGCCTTCTTCTCCTACCTTTTTGGTATCTGGTGAGTACCTAACTAGGGACAGAGCCTCAGCTAAGAAGGTGTAGAGATGACAAGCTAGATTTGACTGGGATGAAAGAAGCAGGGGTGTCTAGTATTGAGAGAATAAGAAGAGTACTTGAGGGGGGGAGCAAGAAGACAGGGAGAACACAGATAGGAGCCTCTATGGGTACATAAGACCTGTGACACACCAGAGTCCTGGCTCTCAGCACTGCCTCCACTCTGATGGGGATCTGTCTGTATCAGCCCACAGTTTTCTCCAAGAGTCATTTTCCCATTACCTGTATTTGCTGCAGTTCAGCACAGAGCTGCTTAGCAGTATCCATATCTGTTCAATCAGGGCAAAATGGAAGACAGTGTTGCAGGTCATAGAGATCAGTTACCCTTTGCCTTTGTAAAGCTCCTCGGTCTGGTTGTATTTACTAGAGATGCATGCCGATCTATCTGATAGTCTTTAGAATGCTTTATTCAAATGAATGTGTGCCTCCATGTCCCTATGTATTTCATAGATATCTTGGCTTAGGAAGCAGATAGGTCTTAGGAGGCATGCATTTGATAGATTAAGACCGTAGACATTCAGCAGAAGCTTCTCCCTATAATGTTTCTATCCTACTCTTCTAGGTCAAGTTCCTGCCGAGATGTCCTGCCAGCAGAGCCAGAANAGCACAGCCTTCTTCTCCTGTCTTTGTGTATCTGGTGAGTACCTAACTAGGGACAGAGCCTCAGCTAAGAAAGTTTAGAGATGACAAGCTGGACTTGACCAAGGTGAAAGAAGCAAGGGATTCAAGTGTGAAGGCAGCAGGAAGTGGACCTGCCAGGGACCAAGAGACAGGGAGGAAAATAGACAGGAGGCTCTGTGGGTACATCAAGGTTTGTGACCCACAGAGTCCTGGCTCTCAGGATTGCCTCCATTCTGCTGAGAGGTTTGCATCAGCCCAGAGGATTCTCCAAGGGTCATTTTCCCATTACCTGTATTTGCTACAGTTTAGCAGAGAGCTACTTAGTGGCACATGCCTTTAATCCCAGCACTAGGGAGGCAGAGGCAGGCAGATTTCTGAGTTCGAGGCCAGCCTGGTCTTCAGAGTGAGTTCCAGGACAGCCAGGGCTATACAGAGAAACCCTGTCTAGAAAATCCAAGAAAAAAAAAAAAGTATCATTGCCTTCTGAAAGCTGGGCTAAAGAAGACAATGTCTTGCAGGTCCTGGAGCTCAGTTACCCTTTGCCTTTGTAAAACTTATTGTTCTGAGTGCACTTACTAGGGATGCATGCTGAACTTTATGATAGTCNTGAGAATGCTGTATTCAGATGGATTTGTGCCTTCGTGGTCCTATTTATTGGCAGAAAGGTCTTGGGAGGCAGGCGTTTGATAGACAAAGTCAGTAGACATTCAGCAGAAGCTTCTCCCTATAATGTTTCTATCCTACTCTTCTAGGTCAAGTTCCTGCCAAGATGTCCTGCCAGCAGAGCCAGAAGCAGTGCCAACCTCCTCCCAAGTGTCCCTCCCCAAAGTGCCCCAAAAAGAGCACAGCACAGTGTCTGCCTGCAGCCTCTTCCTGCTGTGCTACAAGCTCTGGGGGCTGCAGTGTCCCCAGNTCTGAGGGAGGCTGNTGNCTGAGCCACCACAGGCNCAGGTCCCACAGATGCAGGCGCAGGAGCTCCAGTTCCTGTGACCGTGGCAGTGGTCAGCAGTCTGGGGGCTCAGGCTGTGGCCACAGCTCTGGGGGCTGCTGCTGACCTGGATCCTGAGGCAGAGACAAGGAATTTCAGAGGCAACAAGGATCTCTGAAGCCAAGGAAAATTCAGCCTCTCTTTTCCATTCCTGAGGGCCCTGCTGACTTCTGTCCAGGGTTTCAACTTCCCTAGTAACTTCTCTTCCTGTCTGTTGTCTGGGACCCCACAGTCCTCATTCCCTGGTAGATTAGGATTTCATATGCCCTGTACATATCCATTTCAAAAATAAAGCTGCTTGAACCGTAACTACTGGAATCTCATGAGTCATTTCATTCTGGGCCATGCTTGAAGACCCAGAATCCTTAGCTCCTTGCCTATCACAACCACCTCTTAGACAAATCCCTAGTTAGATATGCAAGGAAGAAATATCTGCTACCACTCTTGCCTGCTTATGGAAGGGCTTCAGAGAGTCATACTATAAGATAAGAGGAAGAAATGTTGTGGGTTGTTGGCTGGCACTCTGCAATCTCTGAAGGACTGGTTTTTCCTCTGAAACGAGACAGGACCCTGCTTCATCCCAGAAATGTATAACCTATGTTACATTACTTATTTTGATGAACTGTTCTTGAGGTCCTCGTTACAAAGAAGGCATCAAAATCTTGAGGCAAAAGCATACCTATTAGGCAATGGATGAAACAAATATGAAGATTCAGGGGCTGTTGATGAAGGTCAGAGAGAGTTTTTCCCTGGCAGGTTCGCATGTGTAGGTGAGGCCCGTGTTCTGTTCCCAGCGAAAGAACATCAATCAATCAATCAATCACTCAATCAATCAATCAATAGCAAACAAGCAATATTGAAGGAGTAAAAGGAAGGAGGAGGGAGGCTAACACAATTTTATGAAGATCAAGGGAAAAGAAACAATTCTTTTTTTTAATTTTTTATTTTTAGATATTTTCTTTATTTACATTTCAAATGTTATCCCCTTTCCTAGTTTCCACTCCAAAAATTCCACATCTGCTCCCCCTTCTCTCTATTCCCCAACCCACCCACTCCCATTCCTGGCCCTGGCATTCCCTATACTGGAGCACAGAACCTTCACAGGACCAAGGGCCTCTCCTCCCATTAATGACAGACTAGGACATCCTCTGCTTCATATATAGCTAGAGCCACAAGTTCAACCATGTGTTTTCTTTGATTGGTGGTAGAGTTCCAAGGAGCTCTGGGGGTACTGGTTAGGTCATATTGATATTCCTCCTATGAGGCTACAGACCCCTTCAGCTCCCTGGGTACTTTCTCTGGCTCCTTCATTGGGGACCTTGTGCTCCGTCCAATGGATAACTGTGAGCATCCACTTCTGTCTTTGCCAAGCACTGGCAGAGCCTCACAGGAGACAGCTATATCAGCCTCATGTCAGCAGGCTCTTGTTGGCATCTGCCTAGTGTCTGTGTTTGGTGGTTGTTTATGGGATGGAACCCCAAGTGGGGCAATCTCTGGATGGTCATTCCTTCAGGATCTGCTCCAAACTCCTCTCATGTGTATTTTGTTCTCCATTCTAAAAAGGAACAAAGTATCCACACTTTGGTCTTCCTTCTTATTGAGTTTCATGTGTTTGCAAATGGTATCTTGGGTATTCTAAGTTTCTGGGCTAATATCCACTTATCAGTGAGTGCATATCATGTGTGTTCTATTGTGATTNGGTTACCTCACTCAGGATGATAGCCTCCAGATACATCCATTTGCCTAAGAATTTTATAAATTCATTGTTTTTAATATCTGAGTAGTACTCCATTGTGTAAATGTACCACATTTTCTGCATCCATTCTTCTGTCGAGGGACATCTGGGTCCTTTCNAGCTTCTGGCTATTATAAATAAGGCTGCTATGAACACAGTGGAGCATGTGTCCTTATAACAAGTTGGAACATCTTCTGGGTATATGCCCAGGAGAGGTATTGATCGATCTTCTGGTAGTACTATGTCCAATTTTCTCAGAAACTGCCAAACTGATTTCCAGAGTGTTTGTACTAGCTTATAGCCCACCAGCAATGGAGGACGGTTCCTCTTTCTCCACATCCTCACCAGCATCTGTTGTCACCTGAGATTTTAATCTTAGCCATTCTGACTGGTATGAGGTGGAATCTCAGGGTTGTTTTGATTTGCATTTCCCTGATGATTAAGGATGTTGAACATTTTTCAGGTACTTCTCAGCCATTCGATATTCCTCAGTTGAGAATTCTTTATCTCAGTACACCATTTTTAAGAGGGTTATTAGATTTAATGAAGTCCAACTTCTTGAGTTCTTTGTATATATTGGATATTAGTATCCTATCAGATTTAGAATTGGTAAAGATCCTTTCCCAATCTGATGGTGGCCTTTTTGTCTTATTGACAGTGTCTGTTGCCTTACAAAAGCTTTGCAATTTTATGAGGTCCCATTTGCCAATTCTCAATCTTACAACACAAGCCATTGCTGTTGTGTTCAGGAATGTTTCCCCTGTGCCCGTATCTTTGAGGCTTTTCCCCACTTTCTCTTCTATAAGTTTTAGTGTCTCTGGTTTTATGTGGAGTTCCTTGATCCACGTAGACTTGAGCTTTGTACAAGGAGATAAGAATGGATCAATTTACATTCTTCTACATGATACCCACCAGCTGTGCCAGTACCATTCGTTGATAATGCTGTCTTTTGTTTACAAAAAGAAAAGAATAAATGATAAAGGAGTTGAATCAAAAAAGAAAGAAAGAAAATGCTGTCTTTTTTCCACTGGATGGTTTTAACTCT
>NC_034593.1:83285989-83310878 GCF_900095145.1 Mus pahari
GGTGAGAAGTCTGGTGTAATTCTAATAGGTCTGACTTTATATGTTACTTGACCTTTATCCCTTACTGCTTTTAATATTCTGTCTTTATTTACTGCATTTGTTGTTCTGATTATTATTTGTCAAGAGGAATTTCTTTTCTGGTCCAGTCTATTTGGAGTTCTGTAGGCTTCTTTTATGTTCATGGGCATCTCTCTCTTTAGGTTAGGGAAGTTTTCTTCTATAATTTTGTTGAAGATATTTGCTGGCCCTTTAAGTTGAAAGTCTTCATTCTCATCTTTACCTATTATCCTTAGGTTTGGGCTTCTCATTGTGTCCTAGATTTCCTGGATGTTTTGAGTTAGGATCTTTTTGCATTTTGCATTTTCTTTGATTGTTGTGTTCATGTTTTCTATGGAATCTTCTGCACCTGAGATTCTCTCTTCCATTTCTTGTATTCTGTTGCTGATGCTCGCATCTATGGTTCCTGACTTCTTTCCTAGGATTTCTATCTCCAGAGTTGTTTCCCTTTGTGATTTCTTTATTGTTTCTACTTCCATTTTTAGATCCTGGATGGTTTTGTTCAATTCTTTCACCTGTTTGGTAGTTTCCTGTAACTCTTTAAGGGATTTTTGTGTTTCCTCTTTAAGGACTTCTAGTTGTTTACCTGTGTTCGCCTGTATTTCTTTAAGGGAGTTATTTAGTTCCTTCTTAAAGTCCTTCATCATCATCATGAGAAGTGACTTTAGGTCCATGTCTTGCTGTGTCAGGCCTGTGACAGCAGGAGCAAGGACACAGGAGCCCTGCCTGACCAGCAGTTCAGGTTCCTTCTGATCAATTGGTGCCAAGTAACCTTGGTTTCTGATGCTCCTGATCTTATGCTTGCCTCCTGCCATCTGATTATCCCAAGTGCTTGCTGCCCTAAATATATCTGATTGGATCCTATCCTTCCTATAATTCTGGTTGATTCAGGACTCCTCAAAGTCCTGCTTTCTCTGTTATCCTGTGATTCTGGGGTCCTGTGAAGCTGATATTCTGGGTGTGTCAGAGTTCTTGGCAGTCAAGCTTCCTCTGAGATCTTGAGATCCTGGTGTTAGCAAGCTCCTGGTATCCTGGTATCCTGAAATCCTTAGATCCTGGGTGTGTTACTGTGCCTGGAAGTGGTGTCTCCTCTGGGGACCATGAGGCTGTCTGGTGTGTTCAAAACCAAGGTATACCAGTTGATCAGAAGGAACCTGAGCTGCTGGTCAGGCGGGGCTCCTGTGTCCTTGCTCCTGCTGTCACAGGTCTGTCACGATTGGTTTGGAACAGATACGATGTTCCACTCACCACTGATCCTAAGATCCTGGGCGTGCTAGGGCACCTGGGGTGTGGAGAGTCCTCTAGGGACTGTGGGACCCTCTGTGGAATTCACACCCAAGGTGGCCCGAAGCCTTTGCCAACCGAAAGGGACCTGAGCCCATGGTCAGGCAGGTTTCCTGCCTCCCTGTCGCTGGCACAGGCCCATCACGATTGGTTTGGAACAGATGTGTTCCATTTACCAGTGATCCTAAGATCCTGGGGTTGCTAGGGCGCCTGTGGCATGGAGAGTTCTCTGGGGATCGTCGGACTGTCCACCGAGTTTGGGCCCAAGGTGGCCCAGAGCTGACCAAGAAACAATTCTTAAATGATTGTTTAAAGAGGTTTGAAGTTTAGTCTATGCGGTGACTGGAGTGTGCAAAAGAAGATCTTTAGGGGGAAAAATAAGAGGAAAATGTTGGCTTTAGTATACAGACCATTGAAAAAGCAAATATTTATGATTTTGAAACTCTACACTATCCCAACTCCAATACATGGAAATTACAACATAAACACAGACTTGCTGTGACTTTTAAGTGCTTCTGGTAGTTTGCTCAAATTTTGATGATCAAAAAAAGAAAAAGAAAAAGAAAACCCTGAAAGAAGTTTAATATTAGACATCTACTGACCAAATCTAGAAACCAAGATGTCCATTGAAGTATAACTCACATCTCTAGCCTTAAAATATGTAATGATATCACTGAGGGCAGGACACTTGGCAGGCTGTGGACAAGAAGGGCAACACAGGATGAGGAAGAACTCTGCACACCTGTGCCAGCCTGACAGGTGTCACATGCTAGGTATGAGTGACACCATGCAAAGGTCTCCCAGCTTTGTGCAGCCTCTCCAAAGTGTGCAGCAGGCTAGGTACCTCTGATCCCCACTTCAGAAGCACAACAGAGCCCCCTAGTCTGGATAACTCTTACCCAAGTGAAGAGAAAAGACAAAAGGGTTACCAATAGATGCCTGAGCTGGATACTAAGACCTGGGAAGCTGAGGGCTGCAAAAGAAACACATCCACAGACCTCATGAGGGTGAGGGTGATGACAATAGAGTTCTAACTCCTGGACCAATTTATTCATTTCACACACTTTTTTTTCCGAGACAGGGTTTCTCTGTGCAGTCCTGGCTGTCCTGGAACTCACTCTGTAGACCAGGCTAGCCTCAAACTCAGAAATCCGCCTGCCTCTGCCTCCCAAGTGCTGGGATTACAGGCGTTCACACACTTTTATTGTCTGTCGTGTACTCTACTCTGGGTCCTACAGATTCAGCAGGGAATCAGGGATGCAGAATTTGGGTCCAAGAATGATGTTTTCTGATTTCACAAGCAGTGAAACACCATGGCCCACACCTCAGGGAGCAGCCGCTCATTCTCTGCAATTGGGTGAACACTGGCATTTGCTTAGTAAGTCCAGAGAATACGCCAGCTTGGACAAAGTATTGGGGCCTTTAGACAGTGGTTTTAGAGGTATCAGTAAAAGACAAGCATTTTCCAGTTTCAACACAAATCATTTATTATCAGCAATAAGATAAATTCAGTGCATGAGCATGTCTCTAGCATGTCTCAAGCCCTCCCCCACCTCCCTTTTTTCTCTCTCCACAACAACGAAGAATCCTGTGCTCCTTCTTTCCTGTGACGATCACCTATTCATCCCCTAAAAGGAAAGGTTTAGACCTTTAATTCTTCCTTCAACAGGACAATTAGACACATGATTTTCTTCGATATTTATTTAAAAATTATTATGCCTCATCATCCTTATAAATGATATTTGTGACTTAAAAGATGTAATCCATTCTTGAAGGTGATTTTTAAAAGATCAATGTTTCTCCATTGGTATAATAAAATGCAGTAAGAAACACTGTACTCCTTACCAAATTGCAATTTCCAAACCCTTGGTGAACTACTGCTGAACTTTGTCATTACAGGCTCCAATAAAACCACACCCTAAAAGGATTACTCATGGCTCAGGTAAACTCCCTATTCACCCCAGCCTAGCTGAATCATTGCCTCCTAGATCTATTCCTACAACTCTGACAATGGCTATCACTAAAACCATCAAGCTACCTGCATAAGGCTCTTCAATATATTTTGATTTTCAAGCCATGTCCCCTCATATATGCTGAAATTCTTGTCTCTTCTCCTCTCACTTTAGAGAAACCAGGTGTTATCTAAAGACAACAGGATTCGAATCCAGAAACATCCAATTCCAATGTGAATTTGAACAAGCTCAGCTTCATTAGAACTTCTTGGCACCCTCCTATTTGCTACCCTCCCTCCCCACTAGAGCATTCTCTCTGCTGAGGTGGATAGTATCACATCAAGGGGCCCCTCTCCTTGAGTCCTTATCCTGCCATCAGGCTGGCTTCCCATGGACAGATCGAACACCTACAGTCCTGGGACTGCTTCATCTTCAAATGCCATTCTCACAGTTCTGAACAAAGCCTGCCGTCTGCTGGGGATTGATACCCTCACTCTCATTTCCATACACCAACAGTGAAGCACTTGCTTCTGTGGCTCACGCTTATTTCACTGTTCCTGTCTGCTCTGCTGCGTGTGTGCTACTTAAGGACATCTCTCCTGTCCAGCATGTATGGTGTGTTACATCCTAGTGATGCACCAAATATTGAGTAAAGAGATGAGTGAGTGACAGAATGGAAAAGTTAGCATGAAGGGAGGACAGAAAGTCTGAGTCACTGGACAGTCATTTGGGCAGTCACATGACTCCTCTGAGAATAACTCTTCTCATCTTCCCAGGATGATGTGGAAAGCCTGGGATTAAGACTACAAAAGGTGGGAGTTGGGGGCGGAGAGCACCCTTATAGAAACCGGGTAAGGGGAGAGGTTGGGGGCTTGGGGAGGGGAAACCAGGAAGGGGGATAACATTTGAAATGTAGATAAATAAAAGAACCAATTTTTAAAAAGTTGTCTTGCTCAGCACATTATGGAGAAGGAAGAATGGAAGAAAAGGAGGAAGAAAAGGAGGGGATGGAGGGAAAGAGAGAAGAAGCAAGAGAGAGAGAGTTTGGAAGGTGCTTGAATTCTTTCCATCAGAATACTTTGCTCTCTCATCCACCCCCCTTCCAAACTGCTGTGAATTGGGATGTGAACAGTGAGTTACAGGCAACTAGGCATCTTCATGTAGTGCTGGATCTTTGTCAACAGTGTGAGAACAAACTGAGGGCCCAACAGACGCCCATAAAATGCAATTATTTTAATAGTATATATTGTCTCCAAAATTAAAATGACATACAGGGAAAATATGTACTATTCTGTTTATATAAACTCACCAAAGAACGTCAGATGTCATGGTTAGGTACTTATAGTATTTATCCAGTCTTGCAGCTAATTGCTCTGAGGTTAATCACTCCAAAAGAATGTGTGTCACATTCTACTCTGAATTCTACTGTCAGGGACCAGACATGGTCTTTACTAGCCACATACTATTTATTGCCTAAGTAGAGGACATAGGTAAATGTCAGGGCTCCCTGACCTGTGGTCTATGCCTCGCCCTGTTATCAGAATGATTTAAGTCTAGTGCTGAGATGGTATGATTGATTCTATTACCCTTCCTCACATCCCTACTCCTTGGTGCATCAGAGACAGTCACTCTTCTGTCTACCAGATCTTCTGGTGCCTATGAAGTTTGATGAATTGCTAGCTTGAGACTATTCTTGCATGGGAAATACTGGGGAGACGAGGCCAGCATCTCTCAGAGAAAAAGAAGCAGAGGGTGTGGAGGGAGGGCAGGAGGAAGGCAATGGAGTGATGAGCACCTCGGTGGCTGAATAATGTGTTCTGTCACTAGAGAGGTCATGGTCTCAGCCACCTCTGTGCTCTTTATGCTTGTGTTCTCAAAGATTTGCTCATCCTGCCAGACCTCCTCCAGGAAGCCTTCACCTGACAGGTTTAATCTCATCTCAGATTATACAGAAATAGAGATGTCAGTAAACCAACTAAGTAGCCTTTTATAGCAGGAGACCAAAAAGGGAAGGGGGTGTCTTTCGCTGATGAGATCAAGTTCGTTTCCTTCTGACATTTTCTTGGTTCAAAAACAGAGCTACTCTATGAAACCCATCAGAGAAGAGATACTGACCAAAGCTCCTATGCTTCCAAGCTTGTTTGGTTCTAGGGTCATTAACTCCCTCAGATACTCTGCCAGCAAAGCCAACAGTGGAACTGACCCCTAAAGTAGATGCTCAGTATTCTGTTGTGCACCCAGCTCCCAGAGATTGGAAGCTCCTGGATGGCAGCTGCTGCCTGAGCCACTTCAGGTCTTTTCTCTTCCATTGACACCACACCCAGAGCTCCAGCTGCTGTGAACCTACTGGAGCTTCTGGCTTCTACCTTTGATCTGGACCATGTAGCTGAGAGGAACAGTTTCGAAGGACCAGAAACTCAAAGTGCAAAGGATAGGTCTCAACCTGGGGTTTCTCCCACAACTTCTCACTCATGTCCTGAGCACCAATTCCCATCCTTAGGAGGATAAAGTATTACCTAGATGTGCACCATGAGTAATATCCATGCTCTTGTCAGTCCTTGGCTGCACTGATGTCTGGCTACAGAAAATAAATTAATAGGGGGTTAGGTAGAGAAAATATAACAAAGGAATTCATGTCTATTAATACATAAATACACTAAAATTTTAATGGTTTTCTAAAGCTCCTGGGAACTAAAAAATCCCATTTGTTTTCTCTCTGATATTATCAAAACTTCATTTACTTAAGACTAGGGGAATCAGTAATAGTGTCAGGCCTTGGGGCCTCCCCTTGAGCTGGATCCCAATTCGGACCTGTCCTGGACCTTCATTTCTTCAGGCTCTTCTCCATTTCCATCCCTGCAGTTCTTTCAGACATGAACTATTATGGGTCAGAATTTGACTGTGGGATAGCAACCTCATCTCTCATTTGATGCCCTGTCTTTCTGCTGGAGGTGGGCTCTATAAGTTCCCTCTCCCCAATGTAGGGCATTTTTATCTAGGGTCCCTCCCCTTGAGTCCTGAGAGTCTCCAGTGCATTCTGGAGGGTCCCCACACACACACACCTCAACCTCCTATCTCCCAAGGTTGGCTGTTTCCATTCTTTCTGCTGCCCCTCAGGGCTTCAGTCCTTTTCCCCCACCCAATACCAGATCAGGTTCCCCTCCACCCACCCCCATCCTCTTTTTCTATGGAGTGCTCACAAAAAGGGACTGATCGTGACTGCCCTCTGAAAGACCCAACAAGCAGCTAAAAGAGTCAGATGCAGATATTTGCACCCAACCAATGAATCGAAGCTGCTGACCCCTGTTTTTGAATTAGGGAAAAGCTGGAAGAAGCTGAGGAGGAGGGAGACCCTGTAGGAGGACCATCAATCTCAATTAACCTGGACCCCTGAGATCTTTCAGACACGGGACCACCAACCAGACAGTATACACCAGTTGATATGAGGCTGGCAACACATATACAGGAGAGGACTGCCAGGTGTAAGATCAGTCAGAGAAGATGCACCTAGCCCTCCAGAGACTGGAGACCCCAGAGAGTTTAGAGGTCAGGTGGGGTGGGAGTATGGTGGGGACATCTTCAAGGGGACAGAGGTGCAGGGAAGAGGTATGGGATGTGGAACACTCAGAGGGTGGACTGGGAGGGGAATAAACTCTGGAGTATTTAAATAAATAAATAGATAAATAAATAAATGACAAATAGAAAAATAAATATATAAACAGATAGATAGATAGATAGATAGATAGATAGATAGATAGATAGATAGATAGATAAAAATAAATGAAAGACTGGGGATTAAGGGATCAAGAGAAGATCTAAGAGGAATCTGGTTAAGACAGTGTCTTCCAAGAATTATCAGGGCTGAAATGTTAATATTCAAACTTTGAGTTCACTGTAGCACACCAGTCTCACTGTTTGAATGCTTGAAACATCAAGACTTTTCACAGCAGGGCTAGGCTGTTCAACCTGACTCTAGCGATTCCTGGCAGATGGCATGGTACAGACCTTAAGCTGCAAACCAAAGACCTGGAACTACTTCTAAAGTAGATCTGTGCTTTGCCTATAAATCTCATCATGTCTATCCTAAACTCCTGCCTTTAGAACCACAAGGTGTATCTAGTAAATATGTATATCCACCATTAAGGAAGGCAGAGCAAACCTGAAAGCACTCATTCATTTATGCATTCATTCAATGAGTATGATATCAGTGATATTCAATGAGTTACGTGATATCGGTCTAGATACTCAGACCACTATGAAACCAAAGTCCCCATACCAATGGGTCTGTTGGAAAAACATCTAATTTCCTCCCAACGCAGGAGTGCCAAATAGAAGTGGTTTTGAGTTCAATGTTATTTCATTCTAAGGCATTGTATAGACACTGAAACAGAGTCACTAAACTCAATGGAAGCATACATCATGAGGAAATTTTAAGAAAGAAACATCATTGTTTTGATGGGCACAAAAGGCTGTTCTAATGTCTGCATGCTTCCATGCCAAAGGAAGTCTAACAGCTGAAAAGACAAAGGATAATTTGATGATTCCAATGGTGAAAGACTTGGGATTTACTGTCCCTGTTTCCTTTCCACTCTCCTTTCCCTAGATAACAGGCCTTTGCCATCAAGCACATTCACCAAATGTTTTAAAAGAGCTCCAGTTTTTTACTGGGCCATCTCTGACCATCTAAAAACTGTGGTCACACAACCTTTCCTATATTATAGTTATATTATAAGATGCATTTTATAATAATGTTTCATCAGCTTTTGCCATTGTGAGATATATTTGAAATCTAATTGGTTATCACATTTTTCTATATTTTAGTACATTGACTCAGGATTAAACACATGCACCACTATGATGAATGTAATGGGAAAATTCTATGGAGAATAAGCAACTATACTAGTCACTCTGTATTAGTCAGGGTTTCTATCCCTGCACAAACATCATGACCAAGAAGCAAGTTGGGGAGGAAAGGGTTTATTGGGCTTACATTTCCGTACTGCTGTTGATCACCAAAGGATGCAGGACTGGAACTCAAGCAGGTCAGAAAGTAGGAGCTGATGCAGAAGCCATGGAGGGATGTTCTTTACTGGCTTGCCTCAGTCCACTCTCTTATAGAACCCAAGACTACCAGCCCAGAGATGGCACCACCCACAAGGGAACCTCCCCCCTTGATCACTAATTGAGAAAATGCCTTACAGTTGGATCTCATGGAGGCATTTCCCCAACTGAAGCTCCTTTCTCTGTGATAACTCCAGCTGTGTCAAGTTGACACAAAACTATCCAGTACACACTCCCTCCAAGCACTTTATGTCAGGTTAGATATGCACAACTATCACCATAGCAACCTTATTACATGACTGTTCATCAGTTAGCATTCATCTGTAGCTTCACCACGTTCAGCCACACCAGCCAACTTAAATAACGTTCTTTACTACTTCTCTTAGAATTAGGTTTACAGTTAGTGAGATAATGTATTTAACTGTCACAACTCGCACCAGTTAACTACATTAAACTCTAAGACACATAATCATATCCTAAAGATTTCTTACCCTGTCTATAGTTTTATGTATCGGTACCTCTATATAGCTTTTTCTCCCAGACATCGCTACTTTAATGTAGCTATGCGGAAAAGCATGAATGGTTTCAAGTCTGAACATACATGTCTCCAACAATATGCTCTTCATGATGACATAATTCTAGGATGTCCTGTAACTGTCATGAGCATCAGTGTCCCTCAACACCGAACTACTTCTGCCTGCTGCTCTGCTTGATAGTTTGGGGGGTCTATATCTCTTTCAACTGTACTGGTAATATTTTTTCTCTTGAACAGAACAGGACTAAGGGTGGGATAGTACCTCCTTTGTTCTTGAATCTCCCATGCTCAGCTCAGTGTATACCATTAGCTTAATATGAAATGTCTGAAAAGTTGAATTACTTGAATGAGTGAAAAACCAATAATAATAGAGCTGAAGAAAGACTGCAGAACAGATATTTTAGTAGCTCAGGGATGTTTTATCTCTTCTCTCTCCAGAGTACTTGATATTTGTCATCAAGATTCAAATGGCTGGGTGGCTAATGAAGAAAGCCACCTGCTAAGTAATGCTTGCAACCCCCATTTATTTCATCCACCCCTACCTATTTTCTATCTGCAAAGTAAAGTATGAAAAAAGAAACTCAATTTAGTTAGGCCTCTCTGGAATCTGGATCCCGACTTGGTGTTTTTCCCCTATATCCCCAGAAACTATTCCTAACTTGTAGACTCACAGCCTCAGCCCTGAAACGGGGGGCCAGGGGGTAAGAGTTTTTAAACAGATTCCATTACATGCCATGGTTCTCATTGTTACTTCATGTAGCATCTAAACTTCCCTTAAGGTGTCCTGAAGTAAATACAGGACAAATCAAAGCTACCAATAGTGTCTCCCAAAGTATATACCCCAATATCCTGCCTGGTTCATACCTACAGTGCCTTTTTACTCAGCTTTACCTCTGGAGAGTAGAGGGTGTGCCACATCATCAACCCTGGAGAATGATTCTACTTCAACATCCCTGGGTACCACAGAAGCAGGGTTGGATGACCAGTAAAGCAAACAGATGATGCTTTCCTCATTCCATCATCTCTATGGGCTGAGAAGTCACAAAGGGCAATGGTGATGATTGTAGGCATGGGGGAGTCCTTCAAAGCATTGGTTTAACCTAAAGTATTATGCATGTACCACACATTGTTGTTAAACTCTGAGCATCAGTAAATGGCTAGTCTCCAGTCCTCACCGTGGCCTCTTCGCAGCAACATTATCTTGGGTCTCATTTTTATAAGTCTCTTACTCAACAAGATCTTCTTGTTGTTTTCCCAGGCACCCTTTTCTTGTGCTATTTGCTCCAGCTTATCTTGGTCAAATGTCATTGCATTTTTTTTCAGTTGTCATATTTACTTTCTCTCTCAACTGCTCTGCAGTTGCCAGCCCCACAGTAAATGAGCCTGAGTCAAGTTGAGACCTCCTAAAGATAAGACCTTCCTGCAAGTGTATCCCCTAAGCACTGAGAATTACCAAGTGGCATACCTACCTTGGATCTGAACAGATGGTAGATGCCTCTAGTGTGTCAACTCCTCTCCACGGACTCAGGGAAAATAATGTCTTAAGATAGCAATGTAAATAAATAATTTTAGGGAGAAATTGAAGGAAGATGGAGTAGGTATTAAAGCCAAAGGACACTGACAGTCATCTGGGAGGCAGATGACTGTCAGTGTCCTTTGGCTTTTTCCTTCTTCCCCATGCACCACAGGTGAACAGCACACAGACATTCTTCTCCTTCCACACCTAAATCCCTCTCCTCTTCTCTTACTTCTAAGATGCTCCCATCCTTAGATTTCTTCTCTGAGTTCCAAGAATTCATAATATGCTCCCTCAACCCTTCCAGTAACATCCCACTTTCCACTTTTAAGTAACTTTGTAGCACCTTCGTAAGGTCATTATGAAATCACTTTTCATAGACTACTTCTGGATGTCCTCGGTGGCCTAGAATCACAGAACTTACTGTCCTGAACTGATACTGCAGAAAGCAGATATGCTACAAGATGCGCACTTGATAGGCTGAATCTTTTAGAGCCTTTTAAATGACCTTGGTTCAGTACAGTGAAATGAAGTGAGTGTCTTTGTTTTACCCTGTTTTGCATCCCTTTGCTATGCTGACTGAAGTGTAGTATCTCAGAATGCTATAGATAAAGATCATCTGTTATTTTCAGCTTTGAAGCTTTAGCTTCAATATCAATATCAATATCAGAATGTCTAATCTAAGCTTTTCTTTTTTTCATTTTTATTATTATTATTATTTTCTTTATTTACATTTCAAATGCTATCCCAAAAGTTCCCTATACCCCCCCTCGCCCCGGCTCCCCTACCCACCCACTCCCACTTCTTGGCCCTGGCCTTCCCCTGTGCTGGGTCATATAAAGTTTGCAAGACCAAGGGGCCTCTCTTCCCAATGATGGCCAACTAGGCCATCTTCTGCTACATATGCAGCTAGAGACACAAGCTCAGGAGTACTGGTTAGTTCATATTGTTGTTCCACCTACAGGGTTGCAGCTCCCTTCAGTTCCTTGGGTACTTTCTCTAGCTCCTCCGTTGGGGGCCCTGTGTTCCAACCAATAGCTGACTGTGAGCATCCACTTCTGTGATGGCACTGGCATAGCCTCACAAGAGGCCGCTATATCAAGGTCCCTTCAGCAGAATCTTGCTGGCATGTGCATTAGTATCTGGGTTTGGTGGCTGATGATGGGATGGATCCCCAGATGGGGTAGTCTCTGGATAGTCCATCTAGTCTAAGCTTTTCTTACATGCCGCATCCAACTAGAACTTTCTCAGAGAAGACAACGAAGATATGAATAATTTGAAATAGCACAATACATCACAGAGGGACATAAGAATCTAAATAAGAACCTTAAAGCACACTCACATTAGGCATAGGTGGCTTAAGCGTCTCTATAGTTTGCTTGTCTGCTTCCTCTAATAGAACCTGGCCAACTTTTCTTTTGTATGAGCCTCCTTGTCAAGGTGGTTTTAGAGTATTGTATATATTGGCAATGACATTGTGCACAGATTATTAATGTGAGATTTCTTTTGTCAGCATATATACAAAAACAGGTAGCAGACTCCTTGTTTGTATTGTAAATGACAGAATACATTTTGTTATGTTTTTAGGCCTGTGTTTTTATTAATTTTTATAACATTTCCAAGACAAAACTTCCAAGTTTCTTCTTCAAGACCGTAGGTAATTAAAATTACCCTAAGCTGAAAAAAAAAGTAGATGGCTCTCCAGCTGTCCCTTCCTCTGTTCCATCAAAATGTCACAACTGCTTGTTATAGGATGCAACTGTTATGAGGGTGAGAGGGACTGAGCTAAAGAACTGAATTGTAAGGAGAAGGAGATTTTTATGTTGTTGACCCATTCTAGAATACCGGGAAGAATATGAAAATATACTCTAAAGACCCGATGCTGAGATCCTGTGCTGTTCCTTCCTGTAGGACCACTTAGAATGACTAAAGCACACAGTTCTGCCAAGATTAATCCAGCCAGAAAAGTCTCTGTATTTCCTCGATGTGTTGAAACCCTATACAGCAAAGATTCTACAGGATGAGACACCCGGGGTTGGGGCCTTTGTACCCTGTCTTAGTCAGGGCTTCTATTCCTGCAGAAACATCATGACCAAGAAGCAGTTGGGGACGAAAGGCTTTATTCAGCTTACATTTCCACATTGCTGTTCATCACTGAAAGAAGTCAGGACTGGAACTCAAGCAGGTCAGGGAGCAGGAGCTGATGCAGGAGCCATGGAGGGATGTTCTTTACTGGCTTGCTTCCCCTGGCTTGCTCAGCATGTTCTCTTATAGAACCCAAGACTACCAGCCCAGAGATGGCACCACCCACAAGGGGCCTCTCCCCCTTGATCACTAATTGATAAAATGTCTTACAGCTGGATCTCATGGAGGCATTTCCCCAACTGAAGCTCCTTTCTCTGTGATAACTCCAGCTGTGTCAAGTTGACACAAAACTAGCCAGTACATAACCTATGGAGGAATGAGCAGACACTGTGATATGAGCTGTCATAACAGGATGGGTGCTCCACATGGCTCATCACAGGGTGGATGCTCTGTAGAACACATGATCTCATGAAGAAAAGGAAGTAAGAAGCAGGACAGTTCACCAAGAGGTGAGATTAATGATCTCCATCTTCTGGTGTCTCTGGAAGCTTCCAGACAGACAGTCTAGAAGAGGACTGGAAGAAAGCCCTTCAGGCAACCCCTACATTGCATATAGAGAAGTAAGTCTACTCACTGAAAGTCACTGGGAAGCATATCTTGGTCCTTTGAAACTTGCTCAAAAGTGTGATATATGTTCTTGTTCATCTATCCCTATCTTCTGATGTTTATTACCCATGGCTGCAACCCATAGGCAAAATGGCTGTATTCTGGCTACTATTGTGACAAGGCTTGCTTCTGATAACCATAGAAATGAGGCAACAAAAGATATTTTGTGGAAAAATCTAGGCTCCAATATCTTTTTTCCTTTTTTGAGTTTTTATTAGATATTTTCTTTATTTACATTTCAAATGTTATCCCCTTTCCTAGTTTCCCCTCCAAAAATTCCCTATCCCCTCTCCCCTCCCCCAGCTCCCCAACCCACCCATTCCCATTCCCAGTTCTGGAAGTCCCCTATACTGGGGCATAGAACCTTCACAGGACCTAGGGCCTCTCCTCCTATTGATGACCAACAAGGCCATCCTCTGCTACATATACAGCTAGAATCACAAGTTCCACCATGTGTTTTCTTTGATTGGTGGTTTAGCTCCAAGGAGCTCTGGGGGTACTACTTAGTTCATATTGATTTTCCTCCTATGGAGCTTCAGACCCCTTTAGCTCCTTCTAGAGGGTATTTTCTCTGGTTCCTTCATTGGGGACCCTGTGCTCAGTCCAATGAATGGCTGTGAGCATCCACTTCTGTATTTGCCAGGCACTGGCAGAGACCCTCAGGAGACAGCTATATCAGGCTCCTGTCAGCAAGCTCTTGTTGGCTTAACAGGGTAAAGTGATTTTTTTAACAAGTGTCCAGCTTCAGCTTCCCTACTGACTGTAATATTAGAAAGCACCTATATTGATTGTGTCAGTTGCTTTTCTCTGAAACACTATAGAATTTATTTTGTCTTATTGTTTGAGAGGAGTAAGATGTCACAAGGGCAAAGTATGCATGGCAGCAAGCAGCAGTTATGGTGGCACAAGCAGTAAGTGTAGCGCTCATATATTTTTAAGGAAAAAGCAAAGAACCGATATCTAATTAGAAGTACGCCATGATTTTTACTCTAAAGTCCACTCAGTGATGTGCATCTTCTAGCAAGCCTGCACCACCTAAACATCCCCCAACAGCACCATCAACTGGGGACCAAGTGTTCAAATTCCTGGACCACAGAGATAGTTCTCATTCAAATCACCACAATGGGTGAAAAATAATCTCATCTAGCACAGTGATAATCGATAGGATGCTAAACTATTAGAAGTAAAAGGACACTTCAGCATTTTTAATGATCTAAGCTTTGAAAATATTCTTGGAGCAAGAAATCCCTGAAGTCAAAAGAAATTAAAAAAGGAGAGTCACTCAATTCTCCCACCTTCCCCATCAAGGTTAAGACCAAATGTTGCTCTGTGCCTACCTCAAAAGGAAGTAAGGAGTCACCGTATTTTAAATAGAATAAAGTACATCATTATAAGACAAGGAATTTTGTTTATAAAACTCAAAAGCTTAAAATATGCAGAGAGCAAGCATATGTACCCTAAAACTGTTTCAATTACAAATTATCACTTAAATGGATGCAAACTGGAAATTATTATGTTAAGTGAACTAAAGTCCCAGAAAGACAAATATATTTTTCTCTTTTTAATAGATTCTAGATTTTACATACATACATAAATTGTGTGTATGTGCCAGTAGAAGAGAATCTGTATAGGAGACAAAGCTGACTAAAAGAAGGGGAGAAAAGAAAGAAAGGGAGGTATAGCTGGAATTTCTAGATCCACCATCAGTTAAGTAATGGCACAGAGACTTATTAATTTTTATTATATCTTAGGCTTTTAGCTTCTGCTACCTACCAGCTAGCTCATCTAGCTTAATCTTATTATCCTAGCCCTGACTTGCCACATGGCTAGCTCTTTACCTCTCTCTCAGTTCCCATATGTCCAACCACATCCATGTGATTCCCCTAGCGTCTGATTTCTCTCCTATCATCTCTCTACCAAGAAGTCTCACCTTCCACTTCCTGCCCAGCTATTGGTCTTCAAATCTTTATTAAAACCAACCAGAAAATGCCTTAGGCAGGTGAGGAAGGACAGAGACACAAGTTCACATAGTGTACCCCATCAGGAAGGAAGAAGGTAAAATGCACTCATTACATAATATACTTATGTGGAAATTCTCATGAATAAATCCCAACTTAAAAACTATCATTTAATTTAATAATAACCAGTGTTCTGCTATAATTATGATGGTAATATGGGAAACAAATAGCAAAATAGTTATGATAGTAGATGAATTCAAAGACAAATTTATCTCTAACCCAGTAGAAAAAGAGAATTCATATTTCATAGTGCTAAAAAGACAGGCAGCACTAATTACTGCCTGCCATACAATGCTAGCCACTGCACAAAGCAGCCTGCATTATCATCAGATCACATGGTGCCTGCCGATAAGAATCCATCACCAGCTGCCTGTTGATTGTTGATGTTCCTTTAGAGAAAGAATGGAGTGGGAGGGATCCTTGGACCCTCATCTGAAGTTTCAGGTTTTTCTGTCAACTCTTTCCTTTCAACTCTGCCCTAACTACACAAGACCTGGGAGTCTTGGGAGGTGCTAAAGTATACACTGGGGTGACTAACTGGGAGAAACTATCTAAGTGGATCTGGAGAAGACATTGTCCATGCTGGGCAAAGACTTTTCAATGCAGTTGTCTTTCACACTCTTGTAGGCAACTCTTCATCCGTGTTTAATAAACTTCATAAGTTATCAGGATAATTTCATTAATTGTGATGCAGTCTGTTCTCCCCTATCATCAACCTAGTCATTAGCAGCACATCAATCAGTCATTACAACTCATCAATCATGCTCCAAAATAATTTTATCACCTTATACTCAATACCAGATACTCCACAGAAAGGTAAATATGGAGAAAATCCTTTGCCACATTACACTGAGGTATTGTACTATTAATAATATAGGACATTCACAACATTGCCTCTCATCCGTAGCCTTCCAGAATGTTAGTTCTGTCTCCCACAGGACTTCGACCCACCCTCAGTCCATTAGCTGATGCATTCCACTTAAAGGGCTGAGTGATCAGAGAACTCAACACCCTTGAGAATCAGGAGCAAATCACATCTGACATTTGTCTCTGATTTAAAAAAAAAAACTTGCACAGTACCATACATATATGTTTGCAGTTAAATTTGAAATGGTCATAGGCAGAAAATGTATTCTATACATTGCTATATTCACACTTCCCAGCAAAAATACAAGGAACAGGCAGGTTAAAGTGTATGAGCTGAATGAATAAAAGAAGAAATGCCAGATTTCTGGTACATTTGAGAAGCAGTGACAGAGATTGCTTAATTCTTCCCTGCCAGGAATCTTGGAAACATGAGGAAGATGCTGGGAGTATTGGGTGCTGTCACCTCCTCTGTTGTGAAAGAACAGCATGCTTGGGCTGTGCATCACACACCTGCCAAGGATAAAAGGGCTGCTGCCCTGGACCATTCAGCCACAGCCTCTTCAGCACAGCCTTCTTCTCCTGTCTTTGTGTATCTGGTGAGTACCTAACTAGGGACAGAGCCTCAGCTAAGAAAGTTTAGAGATGACAAGCTGGACTTGACCAAGGTGAAAGAAGCAAGGGTATCAAGTGTGAAGGCAGCAGGAAGTAGACCTGCCAGGGACCAAGAGACAGGGAGGAAAATAGACAGGAGGCTCTGAGGGTACATCAAGGTTTGTGACACACAGAGTCCTGGCTCTCAGGATTGCCTCCATTCTGCTGAGAGGTTTGCATCAGCCCAGAGGATTCTCCAAGGGTCATTTTCCTGTATTTGCTACAGTTTAGCAGAGAGCTATTTAGTGGCGCACGCCCTTGATCCCAGCACTAGGGAGGCAGAGGCAGGTGGATTTCTGAGTTCGAGGCCAGCCTGGTCTTTAGAGTGAGTTCCAGACAGCCAGGGCTATATAGAGAAACCCTGTCTCGAAAATCCAACAAAAAAAAAAAAGTATCATTGCCTTCTGAAAGCAGGGCTAAAGAAGACAATGTCTTGCAGGTCGTGGAGCTCAGTTACCCTTTGCCTTTGTAAAACTTATTGTTCTGAGTGCACTTACTAGGGATGCATGCTGAACTTTATGATAGTCCTGAGAATGCTGTATTCAGATGGATTTGTGCCTTCGTGGTCCTATTTATTGGCAGAAAGGTCTTGGGAGGCAGGCGTTTGATAGACAAAGTCAGTAGACATTCAGCAGAAGCTTCTCCCTATAATGTTTCTATCCTACTCTTCTAGGTCAAGTTCCTGCCGAGATGTCCTGCCAGCAGAGCCAGAAGCAGTGCCAGCCTCCTCCCAAGTGCCCTTCCCCAAAGTGCTCCCCAAAGTGCCCCAAAAAGAGCACAGCACAGTGTCTGCCTGCAGCCTCTTCCTGCTGTGCTACAAGCTCTGGGGGCTGCAGTGTCCCCAGCTCTGAGGGAGGCTGCTGCCTGAGCCACCACAGGCGCAGGTCCCACAGATGCAGGCGCAGGAGCTCCAGTTCCTGTGACCGTGGCAGTGGTCAGCAGTCTGGGGGTTCAGGCTGTGGCCACAGCTCTGGGGGCTGCTGCTGACCTGGACAGTAAAACTGGGAAAGAAACACTTTCAAAAACGAATCTACAAACCTTCTCGAATATTCAGTCCTCTTTCCCCGTTTCTCTGTCTTCTTTTTTTTTTTTTTTTTTTTCTATACAAGCCTTCTTTAAGTGCTGTTTCCCAAGAGAGCTAGATCTCTCCCGGCTATTCCTGATCTCCTCAAGATCATGTACCTTGTTATCTTGAGAGCTTTTGATAACTGCCTGGGTGGTTATCATCCTGTACTTGGCCCTGTGGAAAGTAAAGAATGTGTTTCTCAACAGCACTGTGTGTCTCATGTCTATCTCTGTGTGCATCTCCTCCGGCTCTGTTCCTCTAGTCAGTACTGTTTAGCATGTAGAGTAGATGCTGCCTCCACAGAAGAGCAGCATTTCAGGGTTAGGGGCAGGGGAGGGAGTTGCATCTGGAAGAGGCTGCTGGCTTTGATTCCTGTGGGAGACTTGACTACCCTGTAACGTGTATGGTAAGTGCTCTGACTGGTACCCAGATTCCATTAGAAGGCAAAGACAGGAAATGGGCAGTCCAAGGAAGCAAAAACTCACAGATAGGTAGCCAAGAGTAAGGAAGTAAAGGAAAGCTATGGAGAGGCTGTAAATAGTTTCTCCAATAATATCTGAGGGCACCACTGAGAGCTAATGCGGAAGAGGTTATGAACACCAGGGGAAAGCGGAGCTGGGTTTTGATTAAAAACAAACAAAAAAAACAGTAAACTTGTAGAAAGAAAATTTGGGTGGCGCACACCTTTAATCCCAGCACTGGGGAGGCAGAGGCAGGCGAATTTCTGAGTTCGAGGCCAGCCTGGTCTACAAAGTGAGTTCCAGGACAGCCAGAGCTATACAGAGAAACCCTGTCTCGAAAACCTAAAAAAAGAAAAGAGAAAAGAAAAAAAAAAAAGAAAGAAAATTTGGGGGGAAATGATCCTGGTTTTATAAATGAATGCTAACTTTAGATAAAATATTTGCTTAGCATTTTGAATAAATAAGTTAGAAAAGCTAAAGAAAAAGTGAGAGTTATCCTGATTCTGTGACATAATTTCTCAATTATTCTATGAAACAATACACTGCAGTGGGTACTCCTATTGTGTCAAGTAAGGCAAATTATCATCACAGTTTATCATAATTCACCAAAACTTATAATAGCCAGGCTAAAACTACTGTGCCTTTTGGGTTTGCTTCAAACCAAGGAAAAGAATCCTTTCTAAATTGCCAACTCATGTAAGTTGTGGGTTCATTAGGAGCCTGCCAGGAAAGAAAGGTGCTATTCCAGACTTTACGTAGAAACACGGTCAGCTGACCCTGCCACTTCATCTTGTACCTAAACCATCAGTTTTGTCGTGAACCCAAAGTGATGTTCTGTACTGACTGGAAATTGTTGGTATGATGATGAAGCAATATGATAATCCAAAGCCCAGGATATGCCTTAAAATAATTCTAAGAAAGCAAAAATATATCTTAGAAATCCTCTTCCAAGAATGAAAAATAAGAACTCAAATGGTGCATGTGAAGCCATACCCATTGTGGCTGTTCTCACAGTACTGTGTCGAGTGCTGAGCTGGACAATAACTCCAATCCATAACCATATACTTTTTTGTTGTTGTTGTTTTTGAGACAGGGTTTCTCTGTATAGCCCTGGCTGTTCTGGAACTCACTTTGTAGACCAGGCTGGTCTCGAACTCAGAAATCCGCCTGCCTCTGCCTCCATATACTTAATTCTTAGAAGACAAAAAAAAAAAAAATACTTATTCATAATAAATGAATAAATTAAGTTGTAATGTTGACTATCATTAACTTTTAGGTTAAATTACCAATTTGCTTAATTATTATCCTCTCATATTAATATAGATAAAATTTATTCTGACTTCTCATTGAAATATTAACATTTCTTAAGTAGATGAATAGTATATCTCAAATAGTTTTTTTAAATAATTGTTTTTAGAATTATGTGGACTATCATTTGAGCACATTTACATAAACTTTCTATTGTTGTAACTGTACATTGAGATTTACCTTCCAACTCTGTTGCACACTTAAGCAACTACTTGACTTAACCATAAAAAGTTAATACCAAGAGAAGTAAACCACTTGCAACATGTCAAACATTATACAAGTCCACTTCATAGGAGGCCCCTTCTGCAGCAAATCTGAAAAAAACAAAATGGAGCAACATTTCCAGGGGTTGGGAGAGAGATGGGATCATTTGATGGGCACAGAATTTCTTTGAAGGATGACAAAAGGCCATGGAAATGGATAGTAATTATTGCACACAATTGAAAACTGGCTCAGAAGTCTCTATCATGTACCTCTTAACACAAGAATAACACTGTGCAATGACATGTGAATCTGTAGAATTAAAAAGATTTTTAAAGTTGTTAGGAAGTGTCAGTATCCCAAATTTCAAATGTTTCCCCTTCAGCTTTCATGGATACCAAGTTCCTTTGACTTTAAAGACATAAAGATATAAAAACAGCCTATAATGAGGGTATATGTTAGGTCTTTTCTCAAATATACAGCCTGGACCAGCTGGTTCACACAATAATTTGAAAGCAAGATATACTGGAATTCATAGAATAACGGGTTTTGGATACATATAGGTTATTTGTTACACTAACATGTGAGAAATGTTTGAGTAGTAGTGCTCACCCTGTGACAAGAATGCTGAATCATGACAGAGGGGGGGGGTATTGGAAGAATGGAAATTTTTGACTTTAAAGTAAAAAAAAAAATGGTTTCCTGTATAATACATGAGAGTTTTCAAGGCTTAACTATGCAATTATTTGTGATTTGTGGACTCACACACAGGAATAATGGCAGATTTGTATAAGGCTACATTATCTCCTGTTTACTTCCTGAGGCATTTGTGATTGCATATGAATAGCCATCAGGAAACATCCAACCCATAGGCAGAATGATTGGAAGATGCTGTATAGTGGGAACTATAAGTTGAGTCTTAGAAGCTTACCAGGACCTCAAGAGCTCACTCGGAAAATAAAATCAGGATTCCAAATATTAGTAAATCTATTTTAGGTGAAAAAATTAGGCCAGATCAGTGTGCCGGATAATTTTATGTCACTTTGACACAGCCTAGAGTCATCCTAGAATAGGAAACTTCATTTAGGAAACTCCTCCACTAGACTGACTTGTGGACACATCTATGGTGCATTTTCTTGATTAATGACTGATGTTGGATGGCCAGCACAACTCTCTGTGGGCAGTGCTACCCATGTACTGGAGTTCCTGGGCACCATAATAATGCGAGCTAAGAAATCTAATAAGCAACATTTCTCTATGGCCTCTGCCTCAGCTCCTGACTCTGGGTTCCTTTCCTGGTTGAGTCCCTGCCCCAACATCCCTCAGTGGTGAACTACAAACTAAAAGATGAATAGATCCTTTCTTTCCTTAGTATCTTTTGGTCACAGTGTTTTATTACAGCAATAAAATATCCTAAATAAGACAGTCAGTAAAGGGCTGGTGAGATGGCTCAGTGGGTAAGAGCACCCGACTGCTCTTCCAAAGGTCCGGAGTTCAAATCCCAGCAACCACATGGTGGCTCATAACCATCTGTAACAAGATCTGACTCCCTCTTCTGGAGTGTCTGAAGACAGCTACAGTGTACTTACATATAATAAATAAACAAATAAATCTTTAAAAAAAAAAAAAAAAAAAAGAAAGAAAAAAAGAAAAGAAAAAAACAGTCAGTAAAATCCAGACCTGACAGTGCAATAAGGGCTCAGGAGACGTGTATGCTTTAGCTCAAGCAGCAAGGTCATAGAGGCAGAGAAATAGATTCTTCGGACTCATTGTAGGCACTGATGAAAGAGTGGAGAACCAAAAATACACTCCATTCAAGCAGCTGCATTCTGGTGGGTTTATGTCACAACAGCCATCTAGCAAGAAGGCATTTAGCTTCCCTGCTGTATTATGAGCACATATGTAGCTTTAATAAGCTGTGGGACGAGCCACAAAAGTAAGTAAAACCTTAAATATAGACATTAAACATTAAATATAAACATTAAACAATGTTAGATTTGATGATGGTCAGCATTTCTGGTAGAGGCCTGTTTCCACAACAGCCAAAACAGCTTAGCACAAGCACAGGATCGCACTCCTAACAGGAGACTGATTTTTTTCACCCCCTCATTTCATCTCCATACTCATGTTTTCATGGGTGGCAGGGCCGGGAGACATATCCCAACCCATAATTTATTTACATAAGTACATAGTTTATTTCATGTCGAAACATTTAAGTTTTTAAAAAGTGGAGGGTACTTCTACAGCTTTTCATAATTTTACTAGATAAGTAAAATCATGACTGACAACAGTAATGTCAGCTTTCTCAAATGCTAGTATTTTAATATGTACATATATATGACATGTGTGTGTGTGCTTTAAAATACCCTTAGCATAATTTTTAGCAGTGCTGTATTTCAGGAAGAAATAGACCCCTAATACTGCAATAAAGCAGAATAAGGAAATATATAGCTTAAATAAGCCCACTTTCTATAGATCTCTCTTCATTTTAGTTATTTTGCTGACAGGACAGTTGAGGAAATCAAAGATAAAATACTAAATGATAGATGTATGATTTTGGTGATAGTGGTATAATAAACAAGTCCATGCCAACTTAATATTTAACCTTGGCTTTGTCAAGAACAGGCACAGCATTTCAATGGTTTGGAAGCATTTGACAACACCAAGAGAGCAGCAGTGTCATGATCTTGAGGTAAGGTGGCACCACTGAAAAGTGATAGTCAATGGATGTGACCCCACTGGCATCAGGAGTCAGGCATCCCTCTGACCCTGTCAGCATTACCCAGGTATTATCAGAAGGAATATATCACTCACTGTGGAGCACCTGATAACGTTGCTGTCATCCTTTATGGTAGCACTGAAGACAGTTTCATGAATGATATGGGAATTTATATAAATTATTTCTATTGCTCTACAATTTCCAAGTCTCTTAAAGTGGAATATATAGCCACCTGGATAGTCATATAGTGTTCCTTACATTTGTTTTAATTTTTCCAGTGCTATCGTCTTAGCACAGAGACTTAATGTTTTGTTTTTTACTTTATCTTAAACATCTCGGAAGTACTTCATTTTCTTGAAATCACTTCATTGCTGTCCCCTTCCTCTAGATCCTTCTGACTTTATAATTATATAAGACCACACTGGCAAGTTTCAAAATTGATCTCTCTCTCTCTCTCTCTCTCTCTCTCTCTCTCTCTCTCTCTCTCTCTCTCTTTCTGTGTGTATGTGTGTGTGTGTGTGCATGTGGGCATACATTCACATATATACACAAAGATTACATATTTGAGTTTATTCAGTAATTTGTATACATCACTGAAAAATCAAATAGGTACAGCACAGCTTAGGAATATCTGAACTTCCCATACCTATCCTTCAGATTAAGCTACGACTCTTCCTAAAATCCATGGTCCATTGTGTTCTCTGACTTCCCAGGTGGTTCCCACGCTGACCTCGCCTTTCAGTTTTACCTCCTCAAGAACCCTTGTCACATCTAAATCCCATCAGTTGTACCTGGGTGTCCAGCTTCAGCCGGTTGCCCCTGTACGGAGGTGGCCTCAACACCTCTGTTTCTGACAGGTACTGTTGACCAAGACAAAGATTTTACCTGGTCCACCATCCCCAACAATAGCAAGTAACAGTATTGGGATGTGCCTTTCCTTAGGCTCACTGTCACCCAAAAGCTCCGACCTAAGACATGACGATGTCTTACTCATGTACCTTACATAGTTCACCATATTAGATCCTAGATACTCGGGTGCTTGCTCTGCCTCACTGCTCTTTCAGTCCCTCAGGAAAAGAATTCGTATTTTGTTCATTTGTGAGTCCTCTTCTCTCAGGAGACCCAGTGTTTCAAAAGGCAAGATCAGTGGCTATAGGGTAAGTGCATAAGTGAATTAATTAAACAAAGAATTAGCATACCTACTCTGCAGTACTGACACCGAAAGAGAACTTTCTAAACCTCTTCTAAAATCCCTTGGCATCTGTCCAGAGAGAAGCAGGGAACGTGGAGCTGGAAAGAAAGAAATGGAAAAGTGTTGCGAGCCATATCATTCGCCATTATAGGATGGCGCTGGCTTCCACTGCCCATCTGATAATAATAATGACTCAGCACAAGTCCTCTTTGCCCAGCCTTATGTTATTGAAGTGATTCTTGCTTTAGCCTATCCCGTGGCAACAGTAAGACACAGAGCACCTGGGCAGTAAACGCTCCAGTATATAGGGTGGCCTTGCTAGTCCATTAGTGTTCCCNGTAGCATCATGAAAGGTGTTCCTGAATAAAGTGCTGTTGAGAAGGATCTCAGGCGTCCTGTCGTTCTTGCTGGTCAAGGCCGGTAGCGACAGAAAAGCTTCCCCTTTACCAGAAATCTTCAGCTCACCCTGCCCACTCCCCCAACTCACCATCTGTCAGTGAGCTTGGCGCCTGAGAGAGGATCGCTGTGAATCCAAAACAAAAAACAAACCAAACCAAACAAACAAACAAAAGACCCGCATGGATATACCCCAAGTCAGCCCGTTTTTCCCTGGCTACTCTATTCAGCAGCAGCCACTGTGCAGAAGCCTTGGCGCAGAGCCACCTAGCGGCCACTTGAGGCCAGTGTTCCTCAGTCCTCTGGAAAAGGCTCCTGAGAAGTCCTAGCCGATCCACTAGGTATGCACCACCAGGGCATGAAAACTAGTAATTAGTGGAACAAGAGGGTTTTCTTTTCTTTTTGAGGGGGAGGGGTATTTGTTTTTGTTTTTAGAGAAATGGACATACAAGCTGAGTAAAGTATTTATAGCATATATTTAGCAATATTATGACTAGAGCGCCTATACTTAACAAGGACCAAAATTTCCTAACACATTAAGGAGCACAAAATAATTTTTTTACAAAACTAATAAAAGACAAAGGCAATATACAAAAGAACTATAAATGGCCTTAAAAAAAAAAAAAAAAAAAGAACCTAGGAAGATATAAAGTAGGAAGCTCCAGCGGGGGGGAGGGGGGGAGGGGCAGGGAGGTTCCCAGGAGAGATTAACATTTTGCTTCCAAGTTGAAATCAGTTTGGGAGTTTCTCAGAAAATTGGATATAGTACTACTGGGGGATCCAGCAATACCTCTTCTGGGCATATGCCCAGAAGATCTTCCAACTGCTAATAAGGACACATGTTCCACTATGTT
>NC_034593.1:83311648-83313986 GCF_900095145.1 Mus pahari
CCCAGCACAGGGGAAGGCCAGGGTCAAGAAGTGGGAGTGGGTGGGTAGGGGAGCAGGGGTGGGAAAATGTAAATAAAGCATTTGAAATGTAAATAAAGAAAATATCTAATAAAAAACATTTTTAAAAAGTTATAAAAACAAAAAACTAAAAAAGAACCTAGGAAGCTATAAGGTAGGAAGCTGGGGGGGGGGGGGCGGGGGACATGGGGAGGGAGGTTCCCAGGAGAGATTAACATTTTGCTTACAGGTTGTCTCAGGAAGTAGACCTAGACAGAAAGACTTTTTAGGCTCAATATTAAAAAAAAAAAAATGGCTTTCACCTACACTTAGCCCTTTCAGTAGTGTACAGTAATGGAGACTGAAGCATGAGTAGGCTGGTACCAGTGGTGGCAGGGTCCACAAACCTTAACAAGTCATGCCATTTGACAGACTGATAACTTCTAGGGGAAATAACTGAAGGTAGTAGTAGTAGTAGTAGTAGTAGTAGTAGTAGTAGTAGTTGTTGTTGTTGTTGTTGTTGTAGCATTTTAAATGTCTGTGCCATTTTTTTAGACTTGTAGGAATTAAAACCTGCCTAGATGCCTGCCTGCCTACCCAATTACATCCAGAAAATAGTCCAGAAAAAAAGGGAAAGGAGAGAGGGGCAGAGGGGCAGAGGAGAAGGACTAAAAGGAAGAGTAGAGGGAAACAAAAGAGGGGGGTAAGAAAGAGAGGGGGTAAGGGAAAAAAGGGAGAAGAGAAACGGAAGGGTGTGGGAGAGCCACAGGAAGGAAGGCAGAGTGGAGGGGTGCGGAAAGGAGGAGAGGAAAAAAGAGAAGAAGGCAAGGAATGGAGACGGAGAGAAGAAAGAGGACAGAAGTTAGGGAGCTGGATAGGGGACGCTCCAGAGGGAGGGGAGAGGAGGGAGAGGAGGGGAGGGAGCGGAGGGGAGGGAGGGTCCCAGGAGGGGTTGACATTTTGCTAATACCATTTTAAATTAAATTAAATTAGAAAGGGGAAAAAAACAAAACAAAACAAGCCTGTTCTCATTTTAAACTTGGGGAACATTTCACCAATTTTTACTCTTAAAAGGTCCAAAATGACAACTAAGACTTTAGGAACCCACAATTGCTCCCTGAACTGTTTTTCATTAACTCAGGACCATTTTCCTCCCGTGGATTGTCCCCACACTTGGCTCAGGAGTTGCTTGACATCTTTGTATCCTCAGCTCTTCACCATAGTCGTGTTAGCAGGAAGTGACATCGCGCACCTGTGTGGTCACACATTTTTGTCTGTATACTCAGCAGTACGTGGAGTCCAAAAATAGCTCTCATGGTTATTTTGCGTATCATAGAGTGGGTGGGATCTTCGGTGAAGCAAGAAGGTAGTTGAAATGAGGCACCTATCTAGTATTAAGTGTGAACTAATGTCTCCTCCCCTTAACATCCCTAGAGCAGTCTGTGGAGGGCAGTGTGAGGCAGGGAAGCTAGGCTCAAACTGGGCGGTACTACTTCCTCCATTATTATAATTATTGCTTGCCTGCCTAAATAAAAGTGTTAGAAATAAAAATTAAAAAATAATGACAAAAAATGAGCTAAACCTCAATAAAAATAACTACAGAACAAAGCGGGGTCAAGAGGAGAAATTAGACCTTTGAGTGTGCCTTTTCTATTGGTTATATGCATAAACAAAAATAAAATTGTTAAGCTCCCTAAATGCCAATACCAAACTAAAACAACTGGGTTTAGCCAGTGTTATATCAAGTTGATACAGAGGATATAATATTACCTGGAGCAACTTTAAGCTATTTATACTATAAATCTTTAAAAGACCAAATAAGTCTCAGAAAATGTATGAAGTATTGAATGACCTTATCAATAATAATAATAATAATAATTAGAAATTAATACAGATTTACTGTAGAATGAATTTAAAAAATCAAATTTTTCAAAATATTAAGATATAAGAAGAGAACCCAATAAGTTAATTACATATTCTGAAACACTAAATTTAAATTAGAAATGTTATAAATTGGTATTATAATTAATAATTTTCTCCTTAAAATATAATTATAACACCAGGCGTGGTGGTGCATGCCTTTAATCCCAGCACTTGGGAGGCAGAGGCAGGCGAATTTCTGAGTTCGAGGCTATCCTGGTCTACAGAGTGAGTTCCAGGACAGCCAGGGATGCACAGAGAAACCCTGTCTCAAAAAACCAAAAAATAAAAAATAAATAAATAAAAAGAAGAAGAAGAAAATAAAAAAAAACTATATATATATATATATATATATATATATATATATATATATATATATATATTAGATAGATAAGTAGATAGATAGGTAGATAGATAGATA
>NC_034593.1:83315136-83333187 GCF_900095145.1 Mus pahari
GGGGGGGGGGGGGGGTATGGGGAACATTCAGGATAGCATTTGAAATGCAAATGAAGAAAATATATAATAAAATAATTTTTTAAAAAAGGAAACTGACAATCTGTCAACTAGTTGCCCTCAAAATTGTACACACCAAAAACTTAATAGGTATTACGACAATGTTTTCTGTGTAATCTATGGTTCAGGCTATAAAATTGTTGGAGAGAAAGTCCTTTAACAATTCCAGGTAATAGGTGCGAAATGAGTGGCAGAAAAGCTCCATGTATAAATCTGTAATGAAATAACTTCTCAAGTAGTAATCACCGAGAAGCACTTATGCTATTAAGTGAAAGGTTTCTGGGCAGCTTTAAGATGAATAAATGACTGGTACTGCCAACATCCAAGTCTACAGGTATGTCTCAGGCAACATCCCTCAAGTGGGGCAGGGCATATCAGACTGTGTGAGTCTTCTGTGTAGTTCAATAGCAAGCATGTATGAACACACCAGTTTCATGCTTTCCAGAAATAGACTTGAACCTGAATTTAACTTAAGCTTCTATATATAATTACTAGTTTTCAAGAATTAATGGGGAATGTAGGGACATCGCAAGAAAGAGAAATGGCACCAAAAGGGATTAATTAGCCTAATTCAAAATGTGAATGATTCGTTAAGTCAAGTAAGCTACTTCTATACAGAGTAAATGATGTGGGAGAAAAATGTCTGAGCACACTATAGAAGCACGGCAACTGAAGGTGTGGCTCAATTTGCACTGAGAATCAAACAAGCCACTCTTAAGTCACAATTTTAAGATTATTGCAAAAATGTGAGCACAAATTATTTTGTGTTACTGAACTATTGCTTTTTTTTTTATTCTGCCAGGAATAGCAATGACAAGTAAGTTACTCAAAATGTCATCTATTAGAGACATGTACTTCAGTATTGGAAGGTGGCAAAAGATGTTACTCTGGACTTTGTTTTAAAATGGTCAAAGGGGGAAAATCACTGTAGAGGTCCAGAGGGTAGGAAAAAACACAGGCAGAGAACTGAGGGCTCATTGTCCTGTTCTCTGTCCTTGTTCAGATGTGAAGCTTTTCGCTGAATTAATTAGTTAGCTAATTAATTAGAAATGATTACCACATTCAGTTAGCCTGTGAAAGCTCTTCTTAAAGTGCCAAGATCTGTACATAGAAGGGACAATTTTGTCATGGGCAGACAGGGAGCAGATGGTGCCAAGATGGTTCAGAGCATAGCAGGAGGGTCAAAGGGTGGATGCCAGTCTAAGCATAGGGCCCAGCACTGGCCAGCATGCCAGGCAGCCAACCCTCCCACATGGTGCAAGTTTGCCTAATCCCCTTTGAGGGGTTCCACCTCTGCAGGTCCCATCTGAGGCTGATGCTTCAGTCTATGCACAGTCTGCTACCCCTGCCTAAATTACAGGCTGGACCCTGTCACTCTCTATCTCTTTACTGTTGTGTTTTCTTCAGTGTTTGTGGTTATCTTATTTGCAGTCTGATTATATTTATTTTCTGTCTCTATCCTTAGCAGAAGTCAACAGGAAATGTGTTCCCTTTTTCTTTGGCCCCTTCCATAATGCTGCACAGAGTTAACATACTTCACAAATATTTGTTGAACGAATAAGTGATGTGCATCACACTGTACCTAATTATAGTAAAGAATTGGAGGCGAGATAATGCCCAATAATAAGGAGGTGGTTAAATAAACAGCAGATAGCCATGAAATAGAAAACTAGTTAGGCATGCAGAGCATGCTATGTGTTTACTATAATGAAAAGATGGTTTTACATTACTGTGCAAAAATCAAGGGAGAGAGGGGACTCAATCACAGCCTGGAAGCTTTATTAAACAAAAAGAGTCAGCATAAAGATGGACACAGAGTAATACACAATCAAGCCACAAAAAAAAAAAGCATTGCAGCCTAAATAGGTTTATTTAGCAAATACAGCATAAAGAATGATGTGAAGAAACACACAATCAGTCATAAAACAGTTGTTATACTGATGAAAATTATCTTTTGCTTATTTATAATTGCTCTTGTCCACAACAGATACAACAATTCAGTAAAGTGGAAAGCTTACTTTAGTATCAAAACCACATATGTTTTCTTTAAAAAAAAATTAAAAATGAAATGAACCATCAGACCAATGGAGCTAGTGCCCTGTCTCGGATCCGTTCAATGTTAACCAGGTCATGGCAGAGGTACTGAAACTGGGCAGACTACAGGGCTTATATAGCCCCACCAAAAGCTAAAGGATAGAAAATTTGGAACTACAAATCTCCAAATGATTTTCAAAACATATTTGGAACTAAAGAAATAATATTTTTAATTATCTCTGGTCTTAATATTGCTTGTAACTTAGTTATGGAATGGATATTATGCCAAAAATGAGTGCAGGTATTTTCCCTATGTTTCTGGACTGGGTGGAGTAGAGGGTTAATGTGCTGCTCTGTATTTGAAATGCACCACACCTTGATGTAATTTTCTGATGAGTATAAAGTACAAAGCAAGGATTAAATTGCATAGTCTGAGCTGTCAACAATCAATCACCAGCTCTGTTGAGTAACTTCCATATACAAGCCATGTTCCCAACATGGTAAAGAAACACCAAGATGTATATATACAGTCACTGTCCCCTGGAAGTTTACTGTCAGGTAGTAGCATAGGAGAAGGGTCCAGAGCTTCCCATAGGGCTTTGGCATTCTTTTGACTTTCATATCAATATCATTTGCTTCCTCTACAGTAGTCTCAACTCCTCATTGACCACCCCATAAGCCAACAGAAATCCTTTACCCTGGTTTCCCTTAGCAGTGAAAACAGATTAGGCCTTCCAAAGAGTCAACTACTGGATTTCACAGAACTGCTTAATGGAAAGCTTTTACATGTATAGCCATCCCAAATGTTAGGGTGGGCGGGGGGAGATGTGTTTAAAATGTACCTAAAAGAACAAATCAGCTTTCACAAAAGTAAGAAAATGTCTCACATTTCTATTGAAGGGAGAAATAAAATCAAAGTCAAAATAAGAAGCCTCTAAGTGGCTTTCTGAAAGTGGAGACTGTCATTTCCTAGAAATTTTGGGTCCAAGATCATGAAGATCAGGATGTAAATTTAAAACTAATGATTAGGGCGGCGTCCTTACTAAGTAAAATATGGATTAGAGAGCAAGTAAGATGGTTTAACCAGTAAAGGTGTCTGCCAATAGTACTGATGACCTGGCTTCTGCCATGGATACACAAAGGCAATAAAAGAAAAAAGTCTTGATGGTCACTGAGCTTACTCCCGTATCTATAACCCACTTCTTTCACAATAACAAAAATGCCTAAATCTTAGCAGATTCCCTGGCCATTCATTGGGTGAATGTGGTCATATGACTCACTCCTGGGCAATATAGACATACCTCTAAGACAATTTTAAAGAACAGACCCACACTGGTTGTCACTTTCCTTCTTCATCCCTTTCTTTTCCTGGCTTGGACTGTACACTACTGGTGGGAAATTGTGGTTCCAATTCCACTTCCTCCCTCAAGGTGTCCAGGCAAAGACGCTATTCAATGAAACAGCTCTCTTCAATGATATTCAGTGAAACAGCTTGTTCTCTTTATTCGGGGTGAACAAGGGCTATATGAACCTTGGGGAGTGATAAGGGTTTTCAGGGTGAGAACACATTATTGGCTGTGGTGGATGAGATGGGAATAATACATTAGTTACATGAAGAGGAATTCCAGGTGCTTGCTGGGCAGGTTCTTATCCAGAGAGAGGAAGTTGAACCTATAATTTGGTCGTGGACTACGTGACTTTCCAGGAGTAGAGGATGTTGGTGGTCGTGCTCTCCAGACCAGGTCAGGCAGAAAAGAGAGAAAAGGAGTCTTCCATGTTAAGTCAAGCTCGGGAGCTATCCGGACTTGGTGGGCTGCGACCTTAGTACAGGGTCTCCCAACAGGAAATATATACAGAGATGAAAAAACTAGTATCCTGGATATAAGGTCATCTGTCTGTGGGATCTTTCATGCTATTGATCACCCAAACTGGTTCAGCTGCTCTAGATGGCAAGGCAGGTATCCCCTTCCTGCCTCAACAACCCCAAGCTCCATGCTCTTAAAGGACAGCAGCTTTTCCAAGCAGAGAACTTATAATTGAGATGATATGAGTCCTATTTCCTCAGCTACAGCTACCAGTCTATCAAAAACAAACGCTACTGGATAGGAACTGATATGAAAAGCTACATGAACCAGTCCCAGATTGCTACAGAATCTTATATTGTAAATTACTTCTATACATGCAAACTGTAATATTGTCTTTTTGTGTCTTTTACTTGTAGACAAAGCTATTCTTTCTCTGTACCACTCACTTTTTTCTTCAAATACAATTTAATATAACTGTTCTTAGGACTATTTGGTTATTCTCAACCTCTTCCTGTCTTATGACTTAAATTCTTATTTACTGTATTTAGGGCATTTAAATCATACATTTTAAAAAGCTCTTTATAGTAGACAATATTTAGGTTCAGCAAAAGAGAGAGGACAGCAGAGGAATGTCCCGTATACTCTGCACATATATATACACATCATCATCAATACTCCACAGTAGTATATTTGTTATAGTTGATGAGTTTATAGTGACATAGCAAGTCACCTAGAAATTATTCTATGCAAAATAAAATATCTTATAATATTTGTCAGATAGATCTTTCATCAGAAAACTTTTGGTAGTCTCACCCTACTGTTTATGGCACTACTTGTCTTGGAAATTGAATTCATAGTTAAAAATTGCAAACAAACTTTAAAACCCATTCCACACAGGTACATCCTAGTGAGACTTCATTTGCAGTCAGTAGACAGGGATTATGTTGAAAAGCAATCTCTCTAAATTAAATTTAAATTTGTTTCTGAGAATATTCCAGGTAATCTGTCACTTGTTTGAGACCAACTTCGTGTTAATTACATAACGTTGGCGTGTCTGAAGCCTTTAGAGAGAATGACAGCCAAGTCTGACTCTCAAGTTGTGCCCATAAGTTTTAAGGGATGGTTCTCTTTCTTCTACATAAGCCCCAGCTAAAACAGACAGTTTTTGTAGCATTCTTTTTCTAAGCAACCTTTTTTTAAAAGTTTTAATTTACATTTATTTTTTACTCAATTATTTATTTGTGTCTGTGTCTGTATCTGTGTGTCTGTGTCTCTGTCTGTCTGTCTGTGTCTGTGTCTGTGTCTGTGTCTGTGTCTGTGTCTGTGTCTGTGTCTGTGTCTGTGTCTGTGTCTGTGTGTCTGTGTCTGTGTGTGCCATAGAAAATGTATAGAAGTCAGAAAGAAGCTTACAGGAATCAGTGCTCTGCTTCCACCATGTATGTCCTAGGGACCAATTGAATTTAGATCACCAGACTTGGCAGCAGATGTCCTTACACTCTGAGCCATGCTTGAGTCCTGCTACACTAAACAATATATATTGCTTGAAAAGAAATAAAAAAAACTGAAAGTTAAATATAATCTTCTGTCAGCATGGAAGATGTGTTCTAAGATCTCAAGGATACTGAAATCCAAGGATGCTCAAAACTCTTCATAAAATGGCACAGTATTAACATGTAATTATGCATATCCTCTTAAATTCTTTAAGTAATCTCTAGATTAATTATGATTCCTGATACAATACAAATGCAATACTAATATAATGCAAATACTTACTTTACTATATTGTTTAGGAAGTAAAGGAAAATTCTGTACATAGATGCTTTTATTCATGTTTTCAATCCACAGTTGACTGAATGGATAAATAAAGAACCCACAGAGGGTGTACTCCATAATAAAATAACTTAGAATGTAGTGGTTTTCTAAATGCAGAAAACAAAAGTCCTATGCATCTAATGAGCATTCCAAAAGGAAGCATCAAAATGAGAGCAGATATTGGAAGAGATGTTGGTTTAAAAGTTTCAAGACAGAACGGAAGTCATGAATCCTCAAAAACATAAATCTCAAGGGAAAAATGTAAAACCATGTGAGGAGATGCAACGGATTGCCTCCACACAAGAAAATTAGGCTTCAGCACCCTTTCAACCACTAATGTCAGGAAACACTGTAATCATTTATCACCAGTGACCCAAGGCCATATTTTCCAACTTGGAATTCTATATTAAGCTAAAATGTCACTTATTGTTGAGGACCAAGTTTTTTCAGCTAAGAATTATCTTACCTTAACAGTGGCTAAGAAGAACCACCAGAATTTTTAATTTAGGAAAATAAAAACTGAACTTCAAAACAAAGGATGATCTAAAGCAATGGTAAGCAGAGTGTGGTTGTTAGAATGAGAATGACCCCGTAGACTCATTTATTTGAATGCTTGGCCCATAGTTGATAGAACCATCTGGGAAGAATTAGGACATATGGCCTCGTACCCTTGTAGGAGGAGGTGTGTCACTGGAGGTGGATTTTAAGGTTTCAAAAGCCAATACCGTTCTCAATGAGCTCTTTCTAGCTCCTGTTTGTATATCAAGATACAATATAAATATGAAACCACTCAGGCAAGCTCTCAGCTACTGCTTCAAAGCCATACCCACCTGCCTGCTACCATGTCCCTCGACATCACTGATGGTCATGAACTCTACCACTGAAACCATGAGCCCACAAATTAAATGCTTTCTTTTATCATTTGCCTTGGTCATGTTTTATCGCAGCCATAGAAAAATAACTAAGATTCAAGGAAAGGAAAAAAATGGAGATGAAATAACAAGTGCTGACAGTAAACATCAGCAGAAGTGATGGTAACTACTTTGGGAGGGGGTGTCAGGAGAAGTGTCATTTACACACTATCTGTCACTTCTTTTTTACCTTATGCATAAACATAAAATGCTTGTAATGAAATTTACTATACAGAACTCTAACCTCTCTGTAGATGGCTTGCTTACACACACACACACACACACACACACACACAAAGTCTTAAATTATGATTATATATCCAACACTAGCCCCTTCTGGTGTCACATGATAGGTGACTTATCTAGATCATTGGCTTACAAATTCTTCCCTCATTGCGTTGGTGGTGATGATGATGGTGATATAAAATAGGAAAGAAATAGCAGAAAGGACAATTACTGGAGAAGAAAGGGCAACCTATGTAAATACAAAGCAAACAGGAAGGAAAGTGTCAAAGATTCCACAGTAGAGGCTGGGTTGGTAAGTGATTGCTTTACAACCAGGAGATTGTGAGTTCAGATCCCCTGCCAGCAAGTCACCCCAGCACTGGGTCAGGCAGAGACACATGAATTCCTGGAGATTACTGGTCTTGCCAAATTGGTGACTTCCAGGTTCAGTAAGAGGGCCAGTCCCAAAAAATAAGATAGAGGGTGACTGAGAAAGACATCTGATATCATAGGGCATGCATGAATAAATGAACAAATGAGGTTTTCCATAGAAAGAAAAGTCAGAGCTTTAGGTATGATGTTCAGACTCAAAAGAGAAACCAAGAGAGAGACAGGCAGAAAAGGATGGGGTAGACCAATGAATTGGAAAACTGATACAAGAGCAGAGCCCAGGGTGGAAGGGTAAGCTTTGATCAGAACTGGGAAGTGCCTGACTCGGCCTAAGACCCTCGGGAATGAGGAAGGATCGTCATGAGATGTGGAGCTTGAGAGATGATTTGGCAACTGGATCGATTTGATATTGCACAGTGGTTGGTGGGACAAGAGTTACTTGGAGGCAAGTATGGTAAGGAGTCTCTAGAGGACTGTGAATGACAATTGGGAAATTGGAGAAGACACTAAAAGAAAGAGAGGAAGGAAGGAAGGAAGGAAGTCAGGGCTCTGGTTTCTTAAAGCATCTTCTACATGCTCGAAAAGAGCCAAGAGATCTAACAGTTTTGAAGATGCCATGATCCTGGCCATGTAAGTTCAGCACTGGTGGTCATCTGCACAAGATCAAGCCAGTCAGAATCCAGCATAGATGCAGGAGGGCCTCTTAAGGTGCCACCTCTAGCTAAGGAGCCATTGCCAATTGATGTTTGCTGTGGGAGGAAAATTCATTTTCCTTTGAGAGTATAGCCACTGGTAGGTTGTCCATGCCCCAGTGGATGGCCCCACACCTGTGTTCATATGAACAACACTAATTGGACTCAGTGGGTTATTTTTTAAAATGTGACATGATGTTAGACTGGGAGTTTGAGGATGAGGCCCATGAGAAATATAGGTGAGGGCAATGGTGGCTAGATATAATCAAAAGACTTTGTATCCATGTGGGAAATTCGGTAGATAGATAGATAGATAGATAGATAGATAGATAGATAGATAGATAGATAGATAGATAGATAGATAGCTCGACAGATAGATAGATAGATAGATAGATAGATAGATAGCTTGACAGATAGATAGATAGCTCGACAGATAGATAGATAGATAGATAGATAGATAGATAGATAGATAGATAGATAGATAGATAGATAGATAGATAGATAGACAGATAGATTATGTTGAAATGCCATGTTTCGATTTGCCTCTAGGATAAACTTCCACGTGCTTTAGAAGCCACGTAAAAGTTAGCCTCATTTTCCCCTGGCCAGTTTTGTGTAATATTTTCCTTCTTTGACCTCCTTGAGGTCCCTTCATCTAAATTTTCCTATAAAACATGTGTTTTATCTCTCTGTCCTCAGCCTTGGTGCTGTTTTCTTTAACTAGTTCTCAGCTCGACCAACACCGTCTCCAGCATTTAGTCCAAACAACTCTTTTTGAGACCAGTGTAAACTGTCACTTGTGTATAGTCCTGATTTCATGTGGTGATGGCTTCAAGTACTTATCGTACTACTATTTAACTCTCTCATTAACCCCCCCCCTTTTTTTTTACATCACAAAGTGTGAAGGGTATGGAGGCCAATCAATCCATTTTTTTTAATGAATGACTGATTACAGTGATGAATGAACAGAAAATCACATAAGGGCTTGAATCAGAAGGAGGTTAATTCCTTCTAGTTTTCAGGTACACTTATACTTCAAACTGGCAGAAAAAAAATGGTTTGGGTGTTGGAAGCAAGAAAAATGGTCTTTGAGCACTGCAAATTCAGTTCACAAATAAGCAGATCCAACACAGCTTTACCATTAACACATCACTGATTATAAAACTAACAGACACACACTGTCTGTGGCGTGTGAGTGCTGTGGTGTATGTGGCACACACATGAACATGCAGATGTATGGATCCATTCATGAATGTGGAGGTCAGAGCAAGATGTCCACTCTCTGCTATTGCTGTCTTCTTACTGCCTTGAGAACTGGAAGCTTACCATTTCACCTAAGTCAGTTGGCTAGCAAGCTCTCCCAGGATCTGCCTGTTTCTGCTCCCCAGTGCTGGGGTTACAAGCATGCACAGCCATGCCCAGATTTTGCTTTTGTTTTCTTTTACATAGGTGCTGGGGATTTGAACACCGTTCCTCTTTTCCAATGAACCATCTCCTTAATCCTTCTAACGACATTCTTAACAAGATGCATCACAGAATAAGATAGATTAGAAGCCTTTGTCCTCACCCTGGTCAGTATTTATAGGAGAGGAGGTGATACTTGCCTTTCTAGGTCTGACATAGTAGGGATTTATCAGAGTCAAATCATTCTAATCTGCTGCAGTGTCATCCACAGCAGAGAGGATTTTTCTCCTTACTCACTATGATACCAATTTGCCTGTTTAACAAGTTCTACCAAATCAAGGAGGAAGGAACTGCTGTCCCTCCAGATGGAACTTCTTGCTGTGCCTAATGGTGACAGGGTTGACTAAGCAATGGGAAAGAAGCCCCCATGGGACTGACCTTACTAGGTGACAACCTTTACCTTCTGCAACCTTGCTCTGTCCTGCTTCTCTTCAGCCTGATTTTCTAGAACTCAAGACTTGAAAGCAACCTGATGAGCTGCCCAAGTAAAGCCCGAGTGAGTTTTCTGCCTTGCCTTTGATCCCCTTTTGGAATTCCACTTCTTCCTGCTCATTCCCCTCAACTCACCTTAGGCAACTTATGGAGCCAAGGTTGACTAAGCAATACATATCAGTCAGGCCATCTCCAGTGTTCAATGTCTAATTTTCTAGTTTTACACAAGCTTTCTATGATGAGTAAGAAAGACCAGGTCTTTCTTCTTTCCTCCTCCTCCTCCTCCTCCTCCTCCTCCTCCTCCTCTTCTTCTTCTTCTTCTTCTTCTTCTTCTTCTTCTTCTTCTTCTTCTTCTTCTTCTTCTTCATAAATTTTACTGCAGAACTGAAGCTACATTCATGTCAAAGATTGGGTTCCTACCTCCACATATTGTATTCCTCTTTATCCAAACGTTATCAAATCAGTTTTCAAAGATTATCTGCAATTTTTTTTTTTTTTTGCTTCACAGCACTGATTGTTGTTCGTACCCTGGCAGCTCCTCAAATCCAGCACATCATGGGTGGGATTTCCCCCTTCTTCCCACACCTCTTCTTTCACTCTCCACTTCTCTGTCGATGTTACTGTCATTTTCTAGTGAACAGGCACAAACCTGTAATGACACCTTAATTGGTTTGTCTTCATGTACCCCAATGCTACTCCCAGTTCTCTCTAATTTTTTTCCCTAGGCAAATGCTATTCCCACCTGTCATTTCCTTCCCTTGCCCAGTGCCAGGTTCAGATCCTTATCACAGGCCTAGGTCACTGCAGCTGCCTATTGACACATAATCTTTCTTTGTTTCCAGAGCATCCTAATCCTCTATGCTTCCGTTTCCTTATCAAGAAACAGTGGAAACACTTTGCTTGTGGCGGTGTTTTAAGCAGTAAATGAAAGAATGCCAAGTTCACGGCGTAAGACTGATATTAGTAGCAAACCTGTGTGCCAAGCAGCTGGAATTCCAGGTTTCTTTTTTAGTGAAGACAATGTTCAACTGCTAATATGACCAGAAAGATATCTTAAACACCTGAAGCTTCGGGCTGCCTGGGAAGGAAGAATCCATCACCATGTTTTCTTGCATATCTCCCACATGTCTGTATTTCACAGATAAGAGGGAACCAGTGGGGCTGCCATCCTCACAACTGGCCAATTGATGGACATCAATGTATCAATGGTCAAAGACATGTATTGCTAGAGACTCACATATTTCATGAGTTACCATCTCTCTTTCACAAGTCCTTGCATTCCGTGTTCCTCACACTGCCATTCCAGTATGTTCTGAGTCAGGCAAGCCCACCCTTCCTGCCTTGCTGTCCAACAAGTCATGAGGCCTGTTGCTTCACAACACGTCACTGACTGGTATGGAGGAGGCAGGTCCTTAATGAGATCATCTATTTGTAAACAGTGCAATCAAAGCATGGAAACACTGAATCTCAGAACCCGGAGTGAGAGGCAGAGTAGGACTGAGTGTCCTTCCAACCATCCCCAACATAGGATGTCATCTAGTCTCAGCTTTAAACAGCATGGATGAATCAGTGGTACATTTCTAACTTTGCCTCTGAACCAATACTTCAGCAGATGGCTGCTGGGCAGATACCACGCAGAGCTCAGCAGTCACTGATGTCAAGCAGTCAAGCTGCAATTTTCTAAGAGCTTGGGTGTGTCCATAGAAACCCAAGTGGCCCTTATTTCCGGAAGTGGGGGTTTCCGGGATTGCAGTAGAGTGGATTCAGTGGCACTGAGTGGATTCCATGGACTTTGATGCCTGTAGATCTCAGTTTAAGTCTTATCCCCATCATTTACCATCAGAGGCCTAGGACACTCACTGCCTATGAAACTTTGCACAGATACCCAAGTCTCTGAATCCCAATCTACTCACACTTTTAAAACAGGGGAAATCAAAACCTATTTTTAAGATTATTAAAATTAAATTAATATATATGCATACATTCTGTGCTATACCTTGTGTCTAGAGCAAAATTAATATTCAACAGATGTTAGCTAGTTTTGTGCTCTTATTTTTTTTTTACCACTATTATAAAATCTGTTCTGAACCTAAAAGATATCAGGCTAAGAGGTCTTACCTAACCTGAAAAGTAAATTCTATGCTTACAAAGACTCCTGTACTAGTACAGTTTGTTCCAACTGCCACAAACAGAGGAGTCCTGTGGTCCCTGGTCATGCCTCAGCTTCATAGATCAGACCTAAAAGAAGGTGAGTTCCCGGCTCCTGGTAAGCATAGAAAATGCTCTCCTCCAGCAAAAGTCAATTGTTTCCACCAGAAAAAGAAAAGTGATAAAAGGATAGGAAAAGGGGGAAGAAGTAGAAAAAAGGGAGGAAAAGAAAAGAGGAACGAAAAGAAAGAACATTCAGCAGAACTGAATTCAAATTCCTCAGTTGTCTGGGCCTGGGGAGGGGGCGGGGCTTGCTCTAGGAGGAACTCCCACTTTCCAGATCACTTAGAGCAGACCAAGCTAAGCAGACCAATTAACAAAATGATCTCCGGAATCTAGCCGTCATCTCCATCTTGCAGGCATATAGAAGTGACTCTGAGCTTAACGTTAGTTTCCCTTCTGTAAAATGAACGCAGCCACCTCAGTGAGTCATTACACAAAGTGGATGAGACTGCCTACCCCAATTCCTGAGAACTCACAGAGTTGATGTGTTTGTTCTCCTTCAGGCCTGAGCCTTTGAGGGGTAGGTAGTATAAAAGGGAATAAAATAAGAAAAATGAAGGCGCGGATGGAGGAATAAATAGGGAAAGAAGCGTTCATAGGAGGTAGAAGCTTTATTATGACGTCTCCAGGCGACAATCAAATCAGTAGGCAGTGTTTTGAACACTGCTGTGCACAACCTCCTGCCCATAGCGTGATCTGAGGTCCCACCCCTGACTTGTATCCCCTGGAAGGAAAATCAACATTAGAGGACAGGTCTAAGAACAGGGTGAAGTTTCTGAACTTCAAAGTGCAGTTAGCTTAAGGGGAACCAAACTCCTAGGCCCGGTCCTTCCTGTTACTACTATGGAGGACTGGGTGAGAGCAGCAGAGAGGACGCTGTGCGATGCCAGCTGTTCCGGAGCAGCTCTGTAGGCTTTCAGCAGCCACCGGAGCAGCAGCCTGAGCTCTGATTGTTGCAGGAGCGTTGAGACCTTTGGCTTCCTCCGCAGCAGCAACCGCAGCCGCCAGAGCGCTGCCGGCGGCGTCTCCTGGGAAAGCAGCAGCAGCCGGTGGAACTGGAGCCACAGCAGCCAGAGTCACCACCGCAGCCGCCCCCGCAACCTCTGCAGCAGCCGCCGCCACAGCAGGATGAGGAGGAGGACGCTGGGGCAGGAGTCGGGGCGGGGCAGGGGGCGGAACTCTGGGAAGACCCTTTGGAAAAGCCTTTGGCGCCCTGCTGAGACATCTCGGCGTTTGTCAAGATGAGTCTGAAAGAAAGACAAACTTTTTTAAAAACCCCGCCTAGAACTTTAAGTATTTGCCTTAGAGAAAAGTCTGTCTGGCTTTGGGACGAGAGGGATAGAGAAAGAAAGAAAAGGAAGGGAAACAAAGAAACAAACTCAAACAGGAGCTTCCAGTGGCAGAGGCACAAAGCAGGAAACAGAATATGAAAAGGTTCAGTGCAGTGTCCCTGACTGACATAAAGACCATCCAAGATCTCCATGATGGAAAATAAAGAGCATATGGCTGCAATTTATCTATATGACTCAATCAAAAAATCTCTTGGCTTCAGCCCTTTCCCACTATACTTTGACCACACAGCCCTTTCAAGTGGTAATCTCAGTTAATATTGTATAAGCATCACATCGGCCAGAAAACACACAAAGACTACCTGTGTCCCTCCGTCTTGGGTATAGAGAATTCGAAAACACAAAAGCGAGGTCTGCACCTTCTTTCTTGCCTGTCCTCCACATTATAAGGAAAAAGCTAGTCATAGCAGAGAAGAGGAATAACCTAGCCAGGGAACCTAAAGACCTGGGTTACTCAAAGCTCTTTACAGACTGGAAAACCTTTCAAGGGTCAGCGCCATGCCAGGACTTTGCATCTTTAGGCAACACAAAAGGCTGGCTCACTGGAAGCCTGATTCCAGCAGCTACATTCTGGCTGCATCCTTCTTCCTCCTTTCTGCCTTCCATTCTTCCCAGCTTCCTCCCCCAGACCCCGCTTAGATACTTACTAGACCTTGGCTCCACAGGAAGACTCACTCAGTTCTCCAACTGGAACTAGACACCTGCTAGGCAGAAGACTGAACAGTGTATGCCCAGAGAAGTTTTTATAAGATTCCAAGTCCTTGGGAGGAGCCCATTTCTCAACAGACATGCTCAGCTGACACTTACATCCCAGAGGCATTCATCACTCAGATAGCACTGTAGGTGGTGCACGTGGACAACCAAGTCACTTCACAGAGGTGCCAGGATTGCTGCGGTGTGTTTACTTTTCAAACCGGACACTGTTCATAGCTGGAAGGGCTGTACGTGTGCTCAGAGAAGGCCGGGGGGGTCAAATGAGGAGAGGTCTGGGGTTCTCTCTTAAACACTGTATATATAAGGAGAACACCTCCACTGTTCCACTTTCTCACGCTTATTCATGTATAGCTATCTCCTTATCATTTATTGTCTTATTTGCATCTCTATGGCCCTTGGTTCTTGTCTTTCACAGCAGGCTGCAGGCTATGTGGTGAACCCTCTGGGTTTTATCCAGGTGCTTCCAGAGAGCTCTGAAGGAAGATGATGGTGGAGATGGAAATCACAACGGTGGTTTCTTCCTGTCACCATTAACAGGAGGAATAGCCCAGGAAGATTAAGGGACCAATAAGACCAAAAGAAGTCACTTTACCATATTCCCATAATGTAACCCTGATGGAGCGCAGACAAAAATGGTTGAGGAGTATGGGCCTATTGGGAAAAAGTAAGCTGGCTAGCCCGTGGAGCGCCTGTCTCTGATATCATCTCCTTAAGGATAGATTGTCCCTAGAACAACTGACAAATAGGAAAAAGACAAAATAAAACAAAACAAAATGAAAAGGATAAAATAAAAGAGCAAAGAAGAAAGATGAGGAAAATAAAAGGGAGAATGGCCCGAAAGTTCCCACGGTAATTGTTGCGTTTCGACTAGCTGATTTATAAAACTGGAGGAAACTTTGGAGGTCAACTGCCTCTAAACTGCCTTTCAATCATTGGAACTACCTGACTACACCAACCATGAGTATGAGACATAAGAGAAACTAAGACTAAGAATTCCGGGATTAAGAGTGAGATAGGTTTTGGGGTGCATTGCTGGGTGTGGCATGAGGAAACAGACAAGGAAAGACAAGTCATAGAAGATACCCATTTCATTTACCATGGCTTTAGAGCCTGATTAACAGGTTGCCTACTGAACCAGAGCACCTGGCAAGAAGAGGTAAGACATTCCAAGAATCAATGTTAGAAAAGAGAAGGAAGTAATGAAGTACTAAGTTAGATGTGGGTTCTCCTCTGGAAAATTATGCAAAAGGTGAAGAAAAGCAGGGTGATAGGAATCAATATGGAGAGATCAAGAAGATATTCACTGTATGGACCCCTTACACCAACATTATTCATCACTGTTAACTCTTATCAACCCAGGGGCTAACTGCTTATCTTGTATAGAAAGGCAGACTTGCAATTATCTCTTCTATCATAAATAATTTTAGTATCTCCTGAGGAAGCCATCCCAATCCTACATGAACACCCAAACTCAGTGACTTAAGTACCCTTGACTCCATCACACACACACACACACACACACACACACACACACACACTCGTGCACACATGCATCACCGCCACTACCACCAGGTGGGGGTAATCTTTGGCTGAGATGGTTTCTTTATTCTCTATTTAAACCCAAACCTAAAATTCTAGGGTTCCAAGACTAGTGGACTCCCAACATTTCCCAGTTGTCTCCTCAGCTTACTTCTCTAGAAATGCTCTGCACTCAGCTCCCCTGGCTGGCCAGCTGACAATAATCAGAAAGCAGTGTGCCTACTCACTAGAGCCCACAATGTGCACTCTGGACAATCTTCTCCATGGTTAAGAGATAAACTTTTTCAAACCGTGAGTCCCTTTTGAGTGTCGCCCTCTCATAATGGAGCTTTTCTGGGTACTGCTGGTCAACCCAACCTATCCCTGGTACCCACTGTGCAAGTTGGTATAAGGGGCACATGCCTCAGAGTATTAAGTTTTAAGTGGATTCAGTGCCAAAATATGCACTTTAGATAAAGAAAGGGACTATGACTTGGTGTAGAGGGAGGAAATTGGAAGAGGCAAACAAAGCTACATTGGGAGGCCACGATGTCAGGAATCAAAAGCTTTATTATTGCCCAGAAAAAGATTTTCAAAGCTGATTTTTCAATATCTCATTCTCAAACAATTAGTTGTGTCAGAGAGAAAAAGCAAAGCCAATGAATCTCACAGCTGAGACCTCAAGACCTCGTGGTAGATGAGCTTTAGGGAGATGAAGAAGGACATACAGAGAGATCTAAGTATTTCTGCAGGAAAACCAGAGAAGAGGAGACCCTCTGCTGGCAGGTCTTCAGTCGATGCTGCTTTCCATGTTCCTCATCACCAGGTCAGCAGCAACCTCCAGAGCAGCAGCTAGAGCCCCCAGACTGCTGATGGCTGTTGCTGCCACCGCTGCTGCCGCCACTGCTGCCCCCGCTGCTACCACAGCAGCTGCTGCCACCGCTGCTGCCGCCACTGCTGCCCCCGCTGCTACCACAGCAGCTGCTGCTATGGCTGCTGCTGCCACCACTGCTGCCACAGCAACTGCTGCCACCGCTGCTGCCGCCACCGCTGCTGCCACAGCAACTGCTGCCACCGCTGCTGCCACAGCAACTGCTGCCACCGCTGCTGCCACAGCAACTGCTGCCACCGCTGCTACAGCATCCAGAGCTGTGACGTCTGCGTCGGAGAGAGAATCGGGGCTTGTGGTGGCTCAGACAGCAGCTGCCACATCCAGAGCTGCAGCAGCCCCCGGAGCTGGAACCGCAGCAGCCCCCAGAACCCAGGCTACAGCAGGAAGAGGTCGGAGGGCCCTTTGGGGTCTTGCATTTGGGAGGGGGCTGGCACTGTTGCTGGCTCTGCTGACAGGACATCTCCAAAGGAACTGGATAAAAGTGAAAAATAATACAAAAATATAAGGTCAACAAACTCAAATGTTGCTTTGAAGACTGAACTATGAATTTACAATATCTTATCTCTAAAATAGTAAGAAATTTGAAAACCCAATCTCCTAAATTTATTTCGAGAATAAAAAGTACAAATGATCCCAGTATAGGCACTTCTTCCTTTCAAATAAATTCACTGTAAGGTCAAAAAGATACTAGTACAATCGTCCATTACCTTTCACTTGCAGAGAAACCCTTCTCTCCTAACCCTCTTTCCCCTTGTTCATCTCCAAGATTACCCTCAGTTCCAACCAGAGCCCCTTTCTGCCCAGAAAACTAGCATCAGAGTCTCTCTGGTCTGGGAGATGTTCTACCTGCCTCAGGAACTGGAGTAGGTCACTCAGCGAGTAATGGATTGAGGTGCTATGAGAATCGTCTGCCTTTTATACAGTTCTGCTCTGACCTAAGATCCCCAGGTGTGGGATACTGATAACATCTTTCATGAGGGGTATGTATGACTCCCTCCCTTTACATCCCAAAGATCTAATTCCTCCCTCTATAAGCATCTGAGGTATTAATGCACAGAAAAAGCCTCTGAGAATTTCAAGCCTGTGGGATGGTGATAGAACATTGCACATTACATACAGTTCTTGTCCGTCAGTCTCCTAAGCAGCTCTGCTATGCTCCCTATTTCCTGAGATGAGCCAGTTCAATTCTAGAGTTCAGAGGCTAAAGATAACATCTGTTTGTTCTTCAGAATAGAAAGTAGAGGAGATTAAATGGTCCTTTTAGAATATGGACAAGAACCCAAAATAAACCCCCGCCCAAGCCAATGAACTAATGTGGCTCTTTTCATTCTTAGATGGTACCATAACCTTGACCAAGAACGCTGTATATTCTATTGATGCTATTTCAGGCAGGTCTAATGAAGATAATAGAGGTGGTTGGGATTCTCTTCTTGTCTGAATTTGATATGCCAAAAAAAAAAAAAAAAAAAAAAAAAAGCCCATGAACATTTGACATTGATAAATTCCTCCAAGTAGGCAGAAATCATTGAAGGCCCTATTTCTTTT
>NC_034593.1:83333287-83374707 GCF_900095145.1 Mus pahari
TTACGGATGGTTGTGAGCCACCATGTGGTTGCTGGGATTTGAACTCCGGACCTTTGGAAGAGCAGTCGGGTGCTCTTACCCACTGAGCCATCTCACCAGTCTGAAGGCCCTATTTCTACATATGGTCCTAAAGAATAGACCTCTGGCTGGCCAAATGTAGTGGGACCATGTGTATACAGAGGGTAAAACGAGAGGAGAGAATTCAGCTGAAGTTGCCAGAAGTGGAACTTCAGCTGTAACCATCCCAAAGGTTAAGTCCTTTTTCCATAGATGACCTGAGGTAGAGACTTTTCTTCCAATGTTGGGGAAGGGGGTTGGGGGATTGTTCAAGAAGCTTTTATGCACCTATGATGGAAGACAAAACATATTTTCCCTACAAAGAATGCTCCATGAGTAGATTAAATCCCCTGGGAAGTCACCAACATTGTTTGAGCTGAGAGAGCTGTCAGTAAGTAAACAGTTCATAATGAAAGGTACCGGGAAAGAACTGGAGATGGGGAGAGCAGCAGTGTCTGGGGTCCATTCCTGGGTGAATGGGCTGTAGTGGGAAGCACCATGCACAGTCGTAACCCACATTCCAGGACCAGCTTCCAGCTTTGCTCTCTCCACCCAGGCATTCTCAAGCAACTTGCTTAATTATCTCTGTAAATCAGACTAATAACAGTTCCTAGCTCCCTAAGTAAGACAACGGATAAAGATCTCAGAGCAGAGCTAGACCCGTGAATGTACAATGAAACTTTAAAAAGAATCTGCACCAATGTGCTGATGGGCCAAATGACACCCATCAATGCACATAATCTTTATGTTTTTAAGTATCAAATTAAAAATAAAAATGTATGAAAAGCTCCGGAATTTCAGAAGTAAAAATAACAAAATCACTATAGATTCCATTTCGTCCATAAGTGTATCCTAAAACTATGTAAGATAAAGAAAGAATGCTTATCTCAAAGGACCATTTGCAGATTGAGCTAATCATCATTAAGCTCTTGGAATAATGCCTAGCATATAACACAACAGCTCTGATGTCACATGTGTTCTCTGATAACAAAAGATTAAAAGTATTTGCATGTCATTGGTGAATGAGGGTATACAAAAACCATTCTCATGAAAATAATGTCACTTGTAATCCCATTCTCAAATATTTCACTATTTTCCTCCCTTTAAATTTTACTATGTGTTAGTTTTAATGATCTGTGTTTTGCATTGACTCTTTATAATTGTCCTCATCCTATTTATGTAAGGGGTTTTCCTATTAAATTTTCAACTAAGATTTTAATGAAACATTCTCCGTGTACTCCATTTGAAGGGTGAAAGCCAGATGACAATTTCACAGACAGCATGCCCATGGAGCAGTAGTGGGAGGCATTAAGTCCTAAGACAGGTTCCATGTTTGAGTTTCAGCTCCTCACTTAGCAGCAGTGTTACCTTGAACAAATTATTTTAACCCTCTCCCTCATTATCCTCATTTTCAAAATGAAGAAATAGATAGTATTTATCTCCGAGGGTCATTTATAGAGTGACTAACTAAACCCCTTAGAATAATGCCTAACATATATATGTAGTACTTGATAAATATTTTTTAAAGTGATACCTGACACCATTCTACCTCTAAAGTTCATAACAGAGGGTACAGTTTGGGCTTAGAGACCACTGGCAGGGAAGCAGATATACTGTTCCGGTTGCTAGATCTCAGCCAGAACCAACCTCTCTTGCTGAGAAACATAAAAAGAATGTAGAATATGACTCAAATGTCTAGAAAAAGAATATCAATAGATGCTAAAGGAATCATATGTTTAATACATGAGCATGATGAAGTATAGGAGGAACAATGCCCGTCTGCTTACATTTATTTGGATGTGCATCTGCCCATGAGTTTAGAGATCTAACTTGTTGCTTTGTAGGCAGTAGAGGCTCAATTTTCATCTCTTCATCAGGTTGGACTTGCCATTTGGAAAAGAGGACAGATACCTCGAAAAAGTCTGGACTAAAGCTTCTTTTAGTAACTTCCACACAATTTATGGAATGATAGAATATCCAGGTAGGATGCTGACAACCCTGGAGGCCACAGCATTCTCCAAGAGGTCACTGGGTGGTTCTAATGCAAATCAGGCCAGACAATCATTGGTTTAGATCAAATACCTCTGTTTTAGACAAGAATGCTGAAACTGTGAGATGGAAAGAGACATCTACTGACTCACACAAAGTTAGAGATGGAGTTGGACTTCAAACCCTCATCAACCTTCTCTCCATCACAGCACTCTGCCCCTTAGATGAATTTAATTTCTCTGTGTTATTTTTTTCCTAACAAGAGTCGCCATGTAAATGGCCATCCCTCTAAATGTGTAGGCGCTATAGTTGAAGTTTAGGTATATCTGGGGGAAAGGGTATATTTGCATAGAATGTGTAGAGACATTTCCTTTGAATCACCATTCCTGAATCAATGCAGCATGATATACACAACATTTACACTCTACATGGTATTTTAAGCAATGTAGATGTAATTTTAGGTATATTAAAGGAAGTACATAGGTTGATGAGAATAATTTTCCTTGTATGTAAGAGACTTGAACATGCTGGGAAGGGAGGCAAAGTGGGATTCATGGGAAATCTAGGAATAATCCCTGGGGATGCCTAGAATTTGCTTACTAAGCATGGCTATTGAAGTTGGAGTGGAAACCATAATAACTCTGGTGAATCGTGGCCTGAATCACACTTCTTGAAAAGTCATTGTTACCTCTACTCTCCTCAATAACCACGAATGAAGTCTCTGTATGAAAAGGGTTGTCAGACATTGCCAGGGAGGGGCTAACTGGCAGAACCCAAGAAGTCTTTCTGGGGCAGCAGCACTGTGATACCTCTTCTGTGGCCCAGAAGTTCAGCCTTGCTCAAACCTGACTTATCACTGTATCTAACTCACAGACACTGACAACATCGATGAGATTCAAATATGGGCGTGACATGTAAATCTTCTTCCTATAGGAAAGCTCCTAGAAGATGTGGAAGTGCAATCTGGACATCTGAGCATGAGGTTGCAAGAAGACCTCAGACTTTGATGGTGAACAAAACTGGACAGCCCCATCACATCATATGAACACTTCCATCCCTGGGTAGATCCAGAGGGTCGTCCTTGAAACCCTGTCCTCTGGCTTCCCTTTCTCTGTTCCTTTCTGCCAGTCCTGCCCTGGAACCTGATCCTAGGGAACAGGGGCTTGGCGTAGCTTTATTCTCACCCTCCACATGTTGATCCAGGACTTAACACTTAAAGATCACACACACACACACACACACACACACACACACACACACACTTTTTGGACAGGGTTTCTCTGTGCAGCTACAGTAGTTCTGGAACTCACTCTGTAGACCAGACAAGCCTTGAACTCAAAGAGATCCACCTGACTCTGACTTCCAAATTCTGGGATTAAAGGCGTGGGCCACCACAGCCTGGCTTGTTTGTGCTATTTTCAGTACTCATGATTCCCTTGGTGTAATCTCTGGTAGCCAGTGATACCCACCCCCATTCCTTAAACTTGGGAATGTTTTACCTTATAGAACAAAACAGACTTGGCATGTTTGACTAACGTTAAGGGTCTTGAGATGGGAAAACCTTCTTGGATTATAGAAGTGGGACTAATGTCAACATGAGGGTTCCTCTAAGAAGCAGGCAAAAGGATAAGAGTCAGGGAAAGAGGATATGACCAGGGAAGCTTGTGTTGGCATGAGGCATTTTAAAAATGGAGGAACGGTCCATAGGCCCAAGAGTGTGGATTACCTCCGGAAGCTAGACTCCACATACAGCTTTCCTCTTCCTACAACTAAAGGGTGTGCTGGGGGGAAGCTTCTAGAAGTTCTACTGTGAATCTGCAAACTCCGTGTTCTTCCTTCTTAGACACTGCTATCTCCAATAATAAAATACTTAAGACATAGACAAAAGCAGGAACACTCGAAGCTGCTCATGGCTGCTTGGAGACAAGGTGTAGGCATGAGTGCTTTCTGAGAAAACCCTATTTCTGGGACTGAACCACTCCGGCTCAGACCGGCAATGTGTACCTGGTCCTTGATCTTTCAGATGCTCATAGTCAGCTGTGATGATATCTCCATCATGAGGAACATTTCCACAGCTGGAGCCTGAGGCAGGAATGCTCCAGGATCCTCTAGAATGAGTAACTGGAGAAAGGAGGATCCCTCCTCTTGGAGAATAAATAAATATATTGGGTAGGCACTGGGAAAGAGTAAAAATAGCCAGTGAGGCTCCCAGGAGCTCATGCACTGAGGCATCTTGTTTTTCCAGCTGGGGATGAAGTGGCATGCTCAGGTGCAGTGGGGAGGGGCCAGCTGCACAGGGCCAAGCTCTCCAAGGCAGCTGCGAAGGCTCTACTGTCCAGCAGGAGCTCAGATGACTCTCACAATTGCACAAAGTTGTGTGTCCTTATCTGCCACTGCTAGAGGAACTCTTCTAGCAAAGATATTTTTAAATATATATATAATTGTCTCAACTCACACTGAGAACCCACAGAAATCCAGGACTTCGGTAGACAGTGAAGAGGCAGGATGGTACTCTCGATCCACCATCGTGCACTAGGAATCCTAACAGTCAACATCCCAACGGAGAGTTCCCATAGAACTGTAATAGGAGTAGACTGGGTAGGGAACAAAACCCAGGCAAAGTGAATTAGACAAGTGGTATATACAGTGAGTTATAATATGTATGTAAGTAGTACACTGGCTATATTTATTTTAGGCTTTAGATGTTAGTATAGTATATAAATATATTTGTACTTTATGGAGCTACATCAACATGCCAACAGCAATTATTTCTGAGTGGAAAATGACAAACATACATTTATTTATGTATTTATGTATTTATTTTTCTGTACATGTATTTTCTAATCTTCCTTTATTTGTTTGGTTAGTTGATTTGTTAGTAGTTTTCTTCACTTAATATTTAGGTTACCGTAGAGATGCTATACAGACCAAAAAAGTTAGAAAAGTTCCCACCATTTTGGATTCTACTTCATTTTTGAGTTTCTTTTAGCACCAGACAACATGCTTGTCACTGGAAATACAAGGATGAAGTTGTTACCCACCATCATGTCTCTGAGGCTCAGACCCCTCTCCCTGCCTATCTGACCTCTAGTGTGTTGCCCTTCTGTTGAGTACCCAGAATACAGAGCTAAACTACAGCCACGCTCTGAGAACACCTGCGGAGGGCAACCATGCTGCTGGAAGAAAGCCTTGAGGGTGAGGTGGGAGGACCAAGAAAAGCAGGGTTGGTACCACTGTCAGGATAACTTACATAGCCTGGCCCTGAGCTCCAAATGGGGACTAAGAATACTGGTTTCAACTCTTCGTATGTCAAGTTGTGGCCAGATAATACCAGGGACTTATTATTGATTTAATTAAAGTGTTGGCTCCAGTAGTGAGAAAAGTTAGCTCTAGACCTCAAACCACGCAAAATCACCTTCCCCTTGGAGACCTCAAAGCTCAATTGACTATGCTCACACTCCAAAAGTTAAAGGTATTTAATTTGATGTTGTACATCTGAAGCCTAGGTCCAGAGCACAATGCAGACTCAGTAAAGGGGAGGAAGAGAAAGAGGGAAGAAAGAAAGGAAGAGAAGAAGAAGGCTAGAAAAAAAGAAACAGATACAATATGAGGGACAACTAGCTTTTCCATTGTGTTCTGTTCTATTTCAGGTAATGGAGAGTGTTGATTTCAAACAGTGAACCGAAGTGACTTTTGCTTGGCACAGAAAAATACCCATAGATTCTAGCACCGGGACTTATAATTGCAGTTGAAGCTGATCTTTCTTCACCTCTTCTCCTTGACGTTGGATGTTACACGCCCACCATGCTCACTCCAGCTCAAGGCTAAACCTGTCCTGCCATGCCAAGACTTCCGTGGCCTGATCAGCCATGCTTCTGCCTCTGGAACACAAGCAGAGTGTGTCTGAGTCATGTTTCAGGCATCTGGACAATTTCACAGATGCCTGAAGGCTCCGTGTTAATGATGAAATGACCAAGAATTTCCTGCTGCCTTTGTGGCAATCCTTTCCATCAAAATCCAACAGAATTATCTTAGAACTGACTCTGTTCTAGGTTTGCACACACACACACACACACACACACATACACACACACACTCACTCACTCACTCACTCACTCACTCACTCATGCAAGCACTTGCCTCAGTATTCACAAATCCTCTTGCTCCCTTTAACGTCTTCCTGTGGCATCCCCTTGCTACCATGTGACTATCTACTCTCTCCTCCCAGATTCCCCATCCTTTACCCTACCCTCTCATGACATCAACCCTCCCACTGACTCAGCTGGGTTGAGTGGGCATGCTTCCTCAATTCTAATATGGTCAATATGGTAGGCAGTTAAAAGAATGACATTAGAAAAGGCATGCTATGGTTAGAGCAAACTGCTCACAGCAATCGTTGTGTACAATACTACCAGTGACACACTGAAAGTTGCCTCAACTCTGTCAATAAATGATCCCAACACGGGTCAGGAGCCATCTTGCCTTCTCCTTGCTCACCACCCTCACATCAATGATACACATGGATTTCTTCCTTCCAGCCCCATTCCCTCTTTTCTACAGATTCTTCCCATCTTTCTAGAAGATGAAGAGTCTGAGCTACTTAGAACTTTAATGACTTCCATGCTATTCCCAAAGGAAAATAAAAATCAAATTCCCCCAAAAGTACCCAGCTTCTTAATAATTTAACATCTTCTAAGAATCATCTACCTTTATGCTTCCTGTACCATCTAAATTCTGTGGCATGACCATCCCTGAAAGTGCCCAGATGTACCTGCCCCTTAGGAATAGCCTTGCTTTCTTAATGTGATTTTCAGGTTCCTACCAAGGACTGTGTCTAGGAAACCTGTGCAGACAGACCCCAGCTACTCCTGCTACACAGTAAGCCTTAGAGAAATGACTGTCATGCTCTGTGCTTGCCAGCTTTTCTTGATGAATTCAAAGTCTGCCTGGCTCAGGGTGGTAGGGTTGCTACTTCCACATGGCTCAGGACATCATTAAAACTCCAAGGAGACCTTCTGAAAGTCTGACCCCAGCTTCCCTAAGAACAGATGCCTCAGCTTATTCATCACAGTATCCTCAAGGCCAGACACTGCTCATAGCATTCAGCAAATAGTTCTTGGATGAAGAAAGAACCAGTGGAAGAATGAGAGCTTGCAGTCATTGTCACAGAGGGAGGAGGGCCCATGGGGCCAGTGTGGCTGTGGCACAGCAGGTTCTGACCTTGACTCAGTCTGATTCAATCGGAAATTGTGACTGAAGTCACTTCTCCTCAGCATGTTGCCTTGGTCACCCAGGGATGCTTGGCAAACACTGGGTGTTTGAATTCCTAGGTAAATTAGGTGATGTCAGGCCCTGCTTGAGCTATTCTTAGATTTCTCAGATCACCTGGAGTCTATCAGGTATCCAGGATACCTCTTCTTATCCAGAGATTGTTGTAAGAAGTCAGGACAAGTGTTCTAGCCATAACATGTCTTTTCCACTGGTACTATCTTAAGTGACTACATCGATGACCACATCAGGGTTGAAGGAGTCTAATTGTGAGTAAATAGACTCCTTTGAGTCCATTCAACCCACTGAGTGCAAAGAAGACTTGGGGAAGTCTTATGGAAAGATTAAAACCTGATTGATTTCTGTCTGCTGAATCCTCTCCCCCATCCCATCACACACACACACACACACACACACACACACACACACACACACACACACACTTGAGACAGCTGCCTTAAGTGAAGAGAACCACTTTGATGGTTTAATCACTACTACTATTCTGAGGAGGTTATTCTGTGAAATCCCTTTGGATGAGCTTTCTGGTTGTCTGTCAGTTCCTAACATACACTGAAACGTCCTAGTGATCACAGTCTTCTGTTACAGACAGAGCTTAGACCCTGGACCAAACTTCAGGTGCCAAATAGGTCTGACAGTTTTAGATTTATGATGTATTTGTAAATCCCAGGAGATACTTAGAACATAGTAGAAGTTGAGTAAATACTTGCAGTAAGAAGGAAGTGGGACAGAATGAAAGAAAGGAGAAAGGAAGTTAAGTTGGCTACTGTACTTGAACTAGCTGAGATCAAGTTGGCTAGAGAGAAGTATCCGCCTGACTGGACACTCTGCAGCCTGTGCTTGATGCATAAGCTAACTTCTCAGACCTCTGCTACCTCATACCAACCTTGGGACTCTTGGACACGAAAGTTCATTTACTTAAGCAGAAAGTCTGTTGAGTCAGAAAATGTCTTTCTGTAGGCACCCTTTGTGGTACATAACGAGTGCCCTAAAACCTTGTGTTGCATGTCTTCCAGATCTGTCCCTTCTTTGGTCTTCTTTCCATGAACATCTCTTCCTACATTCACCCCTGGGACTACAGATGGACTTTGTCTCCAAGGTACCAGATTCAAAAGTACTTTGTGCCTCAATTACCAAGGTGTTGTTTCTCATTGGGAACCAGGATGCAGGAAACTGAATGGATTCTGTCAGGAGAGTAAAACATGAGGACCAGTTTGGAGCTACTCATCTTTAAGGTTAAAACAGTTTAAGAGAGTAAATGCAGTTAAATAAAATTAAATAGGAAAGAGAGAAACCTACCCTTGAGTCTCAGCTCTACCCTGTCAACATTACAACATTGAACATCGTTCCTTCCTCCTTTGAACCTCAATTTTTATCAACAAAATGAATGTTTATCATATGCTATCTAATCAAATGACTTCACATATAGCAATGTACTTGGTGAACCATAAAGTACTATGAAAATATAAGCTAATGATAATGACAGAAACACAACCAACAAGTAATGATGTGATAATCAACTTGTGAATGGTATTGTCCCTCACATAATCTGAAGCTTTATGTGACATCCTTGGTTCTAGAGGCCAGAGAGTAGCAAATCATCTACTAGAGGGGACTGACATGTAAGACATGAGCATCAATACTTCTGGACTTTGCTGATCTAGAAGACAGTACTAAGCACAAACAGTCCTGGCCATAAAATAGCAATAATATATCTGACAGCTAATTTTTGTGACCCAGCCTTCATAGATTCCTCTGGTGCCTGGAGAATGAGTACTTTGGTCTCCCTCGCTGGTTATGCAGGCCTCCAGGAACCAGACTGTCAGGTGAGACAATAAGCTGGACTTAGGAAGTCACTCTGCCTCCCATGACCAGTGTAACCTCATAACGACAAGGAAGAAGATGATGAGATGAATTCTACAAACCCACCACACTGAGTGGATGTGGTAGAACTGTCTCTAAGGTCTCCCTCAGGTTCACTCTTTGGGAACCAATGGTCCATAGAACTGTGGCTAAGATCCAAACACTAGCAATACCTCTTCTACCAAGTTACATCACATACAAATGGCACCTGAAGCTGCTGTTGGCAGGCTCATGGGCTGATTGGTTATCTTTCAGTCTTCAAGAACAAAGGAAGTAAGTGGATGCTCACAGTCATCTATAGGATGGAACACAGGGCCCCCAATGGAGGAGCTAGAGAAAGTACCCAAGGAGTTGAAGGGGTCTGCAACCCTATAGGTGGAACAACAATATGAACTAACCAGCACCCCCAGAGCTCTTGTCTCTAGCTGCATATGTAGCAGAAGATGGCCTAATTGGTCATCATTGGGAAGAGAGGCCCCTTGGTCTTGAAAACTTTATATGCCCCAGTACAGGGGAATGCCAGGGCCAAGAAGTGGGAGTGGGTGGGTAGGGGAGCAGAGCAGGGGGGGTATAGGAAACTTTCAGGATAGCATTTGAAATGTAAATAAAGAAAATATCATATATATATATATATATATATATATATATATATATATATGAACAAAGGAAGTAGCATCAGACTGCCAGGCATTGTATGAATCTGAAAGGCATGCATGGGAAGAACATACAACCCCTGTCCTTAGGTGAAGGTCTTGGGTAAAGATAGGGCTTGAGTGGATGGAAGCCTAAGCACACACTTATGAGACAATATGCTAGGTGCTGTTGAAACTCCCAAGATACCTCAGTGGTGGGAATAACAGAAAATACTCTGTTCTCCTTTCAGAGTCCCATAGTTCTTTGCCAGGGAACAAATGCCTTTCTACCAGCAGCCTGTCTATACCTCCGACTCTCTGAGCTTGGAGCTAGATTCTCAATGCTGGCATCAGATATTCAGGTTACCTTGAGCACATTATTTAGCTTCTAGGACTCTTGGTTTCTTACCCATAAAATTGTGCCTCATTTTCTCACTAATAAAACAAAACAATTTTCTCTGAAAACAACAATTGTGTGCCAGGCTGGGGGACACAGTTGAAGGGCACAGTAGCAACTACAGAGATGTCTGCTGCTCTTCATAACTGAAGGTTCACCGGGACAAATATTGAACAAGGACATAGCACGGGTTCAAAGTCTATGGAGCTGTAGAACTGCAGGGAGGTGGGCCAGCCATGATCCCTCCTGGGGCCCTATGGGCATTCAGCTGGAAGATGAATGGGAAAGTGCTCCTTGAACCTCAAAGCACTATATAAATAGCATTTGCCCATCTATCCTGTGTCTGTTGCCTCTCCCACATAAAACTAAAGTCAGATTATGAGCAAGATCAACAGGAAAACAAGCAACCACTCAGACATCATCATGCAACAGGTACTTCTTCACAGTCTCACCCAAAGTAAATATTATGTTACCATACCAGGATAGGGATGTTTGGAGACTAACTACTAAGCCCCGGGCCACATAAGCTCGGGGATCAGACACAAAGGTCAAACAGGTGCCTTTCTGCTACTGCCCAGTAAACACAGCATTGAACTCTGTTGGTGTTGTTGTATTCACACCCACTCTGTTCCTCAGCTTCTGGGTGAGCTAAACAGATACACTCACTCACAAGATGCTAAGATAAAAATGAGTTCCCACCAGGAAAAAATAGCTAGTAAGGTGGGCAGTGGTCCTGTGCCAGAAAGCCCCATCTCCACCTGCTCTGATGTTTGCCCTTATTTCAAAGGCTGTATCTTTGTGGGAGACAAGCATAGTCATGCTATGAGCTGAATTCAGCTCAGCTTTCCACCACAGCTAACACTGAGTAGACAGACACAGAAATCAAGGTCCAGAGAGGAGGAGCTTCCCATCTATGGAACAAACTGAAGAGTGCACAGGGCCTGTTTCTGAGCCTGCTTCCATTACTGCACTGTGGAGTGGTTCCACAGTGCCAAATTATACTGGCTGATGTCTGTGCTTCTCATGTTCCCTCAGGCTTTCTCTGCACTTGCAGAATCTACTGTTTCTCTCTGAATCATTTGAGGCTTGCACCTAAGCATTCTACTTCCCAATAAAGCAAAGATTTTGGGGATTTGGGGTTAGGTACCAGAAGGAGTAATACCAAGTAATACCAGGACAGGCGGAGTAGCCCTCTCTAGTGATGTAGTGGCCACCAAAGTAGATGGAGGAGTCTTGTACAGTGACTCAGTACTTGCTTTTTATGATGAGGATTCAGAATAGTTCATTGGGTCTACTTAAAAAAGAAAGTTAAGGTGTCAGGTAGGCAAGATATTCTGGAGGTGGAATCAGAAGAGAAACCACTGAAATGCTATGGAATTAGCCTCCTCCTGCTTTAGGATTGAGACACCTGCCCAGTCACTCCTTAAAATAACTAAGAGTAGGTGGCTTAGGTCCTGGGCTTATACTTGAAACCCTTGTTCCTAATCTTAATTTCTTGTCTTTGAAATGACAAGTCAATAATCCAGTAACTATTTATTAAACTGATAGTGTCTTCCGAGCTTAAAGCCTGAATTAGAACGAGGGGGAAAACACTAAAAGAATGAACTTGAGCGTGGACAAGCTGTCACCTTTGCTGCATATGAACAGACAACCTACAGTGGAAACAAAGACATACAAAGGGAGCTGTGGAACTGAGAGCCAGTGGGTTGGATTTGAGTCTCATCCCAACCTGGAGTGAGATATTTAATTTCTCTAAACCTAGGGTTTATAGAATGAAATGATTAGTCAGGTAACATGATTGTTAGTAGGTAAATAGATAATGGACAGATTAGATAGAATATGAAGTATTTTATAGGGATATATTTCACCTTTTGTGTGTGTGTATATATATGCATGTACTTATATAAAGTATAATACAATAAAAATTCTATGAACTATATTAAGCAAAAACACTTTAAATAGCATCTTGCATACAGTAATCATCATATAAATGTTCACCGTTTTCAAGATGATACATAGAAGGCAGTCTGCAATTTCGGTAGAAGAAAGCACAGGGAATTCTGATTCCTTGGAGAAGGAGTTTTGCACTGGCCAGCAACAGCTTCCTATCCTGATGTGCATCTTTCTCACCTAGATGCAGTGCTATTTTTGACTCATGCTTTTGACTCTGTCTCCCCCTAGTGCTCTGTGTATGCAAAGCAAGCCAGGTACTCATGTCTACAGGTCCATATAGAAAGACATGTTAAAATCCGGATTCTGAGAATTTACCACCGATTCCTGGAGACTTGTAAGGCTGTGTGGTACGGCTGAGAAATAAGAAGGAGAGATAAAAAGAAGCAGAGTGGGAAGAAAGGTTGGGTAGGGATCCCTTTGGAACAGTGAGAAGCTTTTTTGCAAAGACAGTTATAAACCAATCAGCTTAAATAACAGAGATTATGAGATGCTTTCTTACCATTCTGTAGTCTGTAGCACCAGAAAATCAATAGGCCTGATACCTTCCTAGTCTTCTATCCTTTGATTGTAGATGTCCATCTTCTCCCTACATCTTTGCAGATCTTTCATCTGTGTCTCTATCCCAAACCTCTTAAGCCTAGTCATTGGGTTGCAGCATACCCTGCTAACTTCATTTAAACTTAATTACCTTTAGTGATCTTGTATTTAGATACAGACACATTCTACAGCATTGAAATTTATATTTTAACATGCACATTTTAGGAGGACACAATTCCTCCTATAATAATAGATAAGAGGCATAGTCCACACAGGGAAACAAAACTAATCATTCCCACAGAGACCTTGGAAAGGACAGAGATGAAAATGGGCACAAGTAGATTAATGCTTGCAACCATGCTTAGCCCATGAAAGGTTCGGGTGGATAGAAATTATCTCAAGATCTCAAGGGAGCAGTAAGGGAGGATAGCTCTGAAGCTCCAGCATTGGGAGAACTAGGAAGGTAGTCACATCTCATTTCCTCTCCACAGTACAGGAGATGTTGTTTCTCTGATTCCCTCTACAGCAGACGTTCTCAGCGTGTGGGTCATGACCCGTCTGGTGTTTGAACAAGCCTTCCACAGGGGTGGCTTATCATATATGCTACATATAAAATATATACATTATGATTAATAACAGTAGCAAAATTACAGTTATGAACTAACGACAAAAATAATTTTATGGTGGAAGGTGACCACAACACGAGGAACCCGAGTAAAGGGTTTCAGCATTAGGAAGGTGAGAACCACTGGTCTACAGCTTCCTGGTAGCCTTGAAAAATAATAACTGATTTCCATATGAAAGACTAGTAACAGCGAAGGAACAGAACAGAGATGAATGATACTGACTTTCCTCTCTAGAACATTAGCTTTGCTTGACTTGACTGGCAGCTCTTCAGAAGCCCCCATTAGTGAGGCTGCCTTTAGCTAAGCTGATTCAGAGTTCATCCAATGGGAAAGTTTCCTTTCTAAGGAATTGGGGACAACCTTCAGCATCATTATAGGAAGTAGGTTAACTCCAGGCTGCGTAGCACAGTAGGGCACAGCTGTAGCAAACAGATGACTAATAGTAAAGTTAAAATAACAGACTAGCTCAGCAAAGCCCCAGAAGACTCTAAGCTGTTAAATCTGGCTTACTTCTAAGCTCTTTCCAAACAGGTGTGTATATTATCCTCAGCTACATGGTAAGTTTATGGCTGGCCTAGGCTACCTGAAGTCCTGTCTAAACAAATAACAAAGCCCAATAATTTATGCGTGCAGTGACTGCTCTGTAGCTCTGTCATCATGCATTGTTTTTAAAAATATGTATTTCTTTACACATACTAATTGAGATACATAAGACAGAGATGTTATTTCATTATTCCTAATAATAGAGAAACACTGAACTGTTAATAAAGCATAAAAATGCTCTTTTTAGTTAATTTTCACCTGGTTTCATTCATAAGACTATGATTAATTTCTTTGTGATGTTGCTATTGTGAGTTGATGCATTCAGCAGTCAAGTCATGACCAGGTTTTTAAAAGTACTTTCTTGATTGTCCTTCACAGAAGACAAATACTGTATGCCACAGGCATCTACTGCTACACATGCTGTGATTCTACATTCTCAATTACAGACATGTAGTATTTAAGTCTATCTTCTCTTTAAAAGAATCCAAACATTATGTCAAATGTGCTACACTGCTTACTTCAAATAACCACACTGGAGTCCAACTGTAGACATATTTATTAGAATCTTCAATAAAGCAGATTTATTGTGGCTTTATTTATCTGAAAGAATCATTATCTAGGATTTAAAATATTAAAAACCGGGCTGATGAGATGGCTCAGTGGTTCAGAGCACTGACTGCTCTTCCAAAGATCATGAGTTCAATTCCTAGCGACAACATGGTGGCTCACAACCATTTGCAATGTGATCTGATGCCCTATTTTTGTGTGTCTGAAATAACTATGGTGTAATCATGTACATAAAATAAATAAATAAATCATAAAAAATTTAAAACTGAGTAAAGGCTAATTTCTAAGCAAGGTGTCTCCTTGTAATAATTGTTCAAGTTTCTTTTTCTTCTCTTCATGTGCATTTTAAAGTAATACTGCATAAGAAAAACCTCTGATTGTCGATGGAATTGCATATAATCACCAGGTTGGCCAAATAACTTTGTTAAAAATTCGGTTTTTATGCAAGCACAAAATCACAATAATTTTATTTTAAGTAGGTAAAAATTATCTGTAAATAAATTTATGAACAAAATTTAGACAGAACCCTAAAACATGGTCCCTGTATCATAATTTAATATGAAGCAAAATTCATTCTTGATGGTTCTGAACTGTGGTAATTTTGCCACAACTGACAAAAGCTTTTAAAAAATGTATTAATGAAACAATGTGTTTAGTCTCAAATTTCAATATTTTAATAGTAATTTTTATTTATTTTTTTGAAAACTTCGTATATTTATCAGTACATTTTTCATCAAACCCATCCATCATTACCTCTCTCCACTTCCTCTCAGGTACCTCATCTCCACCCTGTAGCCTTTCTAACTTCATGTCTTCCTTTTTGGTTATTGTTATTGCTAATATCCCCTGAATCCGGTTAGTGCTGTTCTTACATGAATGGATGTGGAGCCATTCATTGGAGCATGAACAACTAGTGGCCATGTCCCCAAAAAAGGGAGACTCTCCCTCCCTCAGCAGTCATCAGCTTCCAATAGCTCCTCAGACAAGGATTGGGCCTTGGGACCCCTTCCCCTCCCCAACTCATTTTGTATTATAAATGTCTTGATCTTGGCTTGATCTTGGGTATGTCATACGCAAGTAACTGCAGCCGTTGTGAGTTAATATGTTCAGCAGTCAAGTCATGACCAGAAGTCTGCACTTGACAGCTCTGCTCCTCACCCATCAGCTTTTATAGTTTTCCACCTACTCTTTCCCCACAAAGTTCAACATCCTTGAATGCAGGGCCAGGGGATGTTTAACACTAGTGATTCATCTACAGCTCCATCTCATAGTTACTCATATCTGGCAATTTAACCAGATTTGAGTCTCTGTAGATATGAATCTCTCTGCATTAACAGCTACCCGCTGCCCAAACAAGTTTCTCTGACCAGTGTAAAAAGCAACATATATGTACAGATATAAACAGAAATATTTAGAAGGCTGTTAGACTGCACGACTATTTGACATAATGACAACAGCAGGTTCCTATGATCTCCTCAGTCGTGAGCTTTTGACCAGGGTTGCAGTACCTGGCATGAAATCCCTCCTGTGGAGCAGTGAGAAAGTAGTTGGTTATCCCCATGAGCCTTCATGTCGCTACTCATAGCACATCCATCTTTCTAGGCAGGCTGGTGTTACGGTATGCAGGGTCCAGTGCTGGATGAAATCCTTGATGCAGTTTCTCTTCCAGCAGTCTAAATAGCAGCTTCTGATACATACAAGGGGGCCAGCAGGGGAAGAATTTCCAGGTCAGTTGAAGTTGTTTCCTTTATTTTTGCATCTAAAGTGAGTAGTGTCTTTAGCAACAAAGTTTCACCATCGAGTTGCAACAGAAAACTTGTAATTTTGGGGGGTGTCTTGGGGTCTTTCTGAACAATAGATTGATTGTATGAAGGTATTACATTTCTGGTACTGAAAGTTTCATTTTGTAACCTCTATGTCTTCTGGAAGCAACATTGTCCACTCATGAAAGGCACTTCTGCTCAAACTCCTTCATAATTTTGTGTGTGTGTGTGTGTGTGTGTGTGTGTGTGTGTGTGTGTGTGTTATAAAATGATGTGACTTGAGATTAAAAAGGAAAATAATTAGTTTGTGATTTCAGATACTTTTTTCAAGCTGTTGACCAACGGTATTTTTTCTTCCAAGTCTCTTGACAGTGGATGAGGTATCATGGGCCATTGGTAGAAGGGTTATAAGATAGCTAAAAGAAATGTCAGGACATGGAGCATAGGAAATATGCACCATAGCAGTGCTCTGTCTACACAGGTAGTTTGTTTTAAAGAAATTACATATCATCATCCAGTTTTTTATACATAATTATTTGTCTAGCCCGCACCCTATCACACTATCCACATTCTTATTTAAACTCTTAACCTGGAGTATTCTTTTTTTGTTTTTTCCAGAGCTGAGGACCGAACCCAGGGCCTTGTGCTTGCTAGGCAAGTGCTCTACCTCTGAGCTAAACCCCCAACCCTACCTGGAGTATTCTTTACCCTATATTTTCATGTCACCTGTGTCTTTGCTTTGTTTTATATGTTTAACTTGGCATACATGTGGAAGCCAGGTGATTAGAAATGAACCATTGGTGTCAGGTTCATTAAAGGATAGAGGATAGTAAAATATAGGTAAAGGGGAAATAGAGAATATAGGAGGCAGAAAGACTCAAATATGGAGGGAGTGAAGAAAGGAAAATCGAGGGGTGGGTGAAGACTTATCCAAGATGAAGGGTTTGAGAAGATATATGAAAACATGATCTTTCAACCCAAGTAAAAAAATATATGATCAGTGTGGACAATGTATCATATTATATTTTGCTTTTCCTTGACAATTAGGAACTTCTGCTTAGTTATACGAATCAATAACCTATTATTTATGGCAAGAAATAGTCCACCAAAATGTGCTGCTCTAACATGGGAAAGATGCAATATTTTAGTGATTTTATCAACATGTTTTAATCCTGAAAAAAAAAAAACATTTAAACATCTTTGCTTCAAGGAACACTTTTAAGAAAATGAAAAGATAACTTTGAAATCACATGAAATAGTTGCATATCATTGCATATCATAATACATAACATAAAGCACAAACACAACTATGTGGCACTTCTAAAGAAGGATTACACTTCAACCATGAAAGACCAATTGACCCACTTAAAAAGAGAAAAGAATTTTTTATTATTATTATTTTCTTTATTTACATTTCAAATGCTATCCCAAAAGTTTCCTATACCCCCCCTCCGCACCCCTGCTCCCCTACCCACCCACTCCCACTACTTGGCCCAGGCCTTCCCTTGTGCTGGGTCATATAAAGTTTGCAAGACCAAGGGGCCTCTCTTCCCAGTGATGGCCAATTAGGCCATCTTCTGCTACATATGCAGCTAGAGACACGATCTCAGGGGGTACTGGTAAGTTCATATTGTTGTTCCACCTACAGGGTAGCAGCCCCCTTCCGCTCCTTGGGTACTTTCTCTAGCTCCTCCATTGGGGACCCTGTGTTCCATCCAATAGCTGGCTGTGAGCATCCACTTCAGTGTTTGCCAGGCTCTGGCATAGCCTCACAAGAGGCCGCTATATCAGGGTCCCTTCAGCAGAATCTTGCTGGCATGTGCATTAGTATCTAGGTTTGGTGGCTGATGATGGGATGGATTCCCGGATGGGGTAGTCTCTGGATAGTCCATCCTTTCATCTTAGCTCTAAATTTTGTCTCTGTACCTGTATCCTTTCATGAGTATTTTGTTCCTTACTCTAAGGAGGAATGAAGTATCCACACGATGGTCTTCCTTCTTGGTTTTCTTGTGTTTTGCATAATGTATCTTGGGTATTCTAAGTTTCTGGGCTAATATCCGCTTATCAGTGAGTGCATATCTAGTGACTTCTTTTGTGATTGGGTTACCTCACTAAGGATGATATCCTCCAGATACATCCATTTGCCCAAGAATTTCATAAATTCATTGTTTTTAATAGCTAAGTAGTACTCCATTGTGTAAATGTCACAAAGATGTTTGGTCACACACAAAGGTGAGCAGTAAATAGTTATTTCCAGGGCTTAGAGAGTTTGGCTGTGGGCCTCCAACTTTCCAACCTCTCCACAGTCATTGCAATTCCAATCAGCCAGTCAGTCTTGCAAAATGTTTAATGTAGTTGTGGCCTTTCTTTAGGGAACTTAAGTTAAGTCTTGGGTCTTGGAGGGCCTGGTTCTAAAACCTTTATTTTGCTAACTCAGATGAAGAAGAACCAATTTTGTTCATTATGCCTCTCTTTTATTTGGGTTTTACTATAGCATCTCAGGCAATACCAGGTCAGAGTATGTCAGCAGAATATGAAGAGACCCCACTGGTTTTAGGGAAATTTTTCAGGCAGCCAAATCAGTGGCCTGGCTACCTCTTGCCTCTTGTCATCTTTTTGATATCCTGAGCAGTGGAGGACAACAATTCATAGGGAAAGCAAAATAATGTCCTTCATGGGCCACCACCCTCCTTGGGTGGTAAGAGGCCCTCTTTCTCTATAGATCATCCTGTGATCGTGTATATCACAGTGACTGTCCATGTATATGATGGCATGTGGTTCTGGGTTCCCTCAGGATGTCCGGGCACTGCTGTACACCAGGCAGCAAAGGACAGAGCACAGCTATATTCCATGGTTGGCATCTTCCCTCAGGGTATTTAGCCACAGCTGCACATCCTGACCCTGCAGTGGATGTAAAGTAGAGGGGAGTTTCTCCAAGGATTGTAGCATTACAGCTCTCTTACATGATATTCAATGTAAGAGGTTGTGCACATACACTTTATTCAGGGTGAATCAAAGGTTATAGATATGAACCTTGGTGAGTGGGAAGGGTCTCTTCCTGGGTAAAGTTTCATTGGCTGAGGCTTAAGGTTCTGAGAATACCTCATTTGCATGGAGAGGCGTTCCTGAGAACCCCAGGTACTTGAAGAACAGGTTCTTATCTGGAGAGAGGAAGTTGAACCTATAATTTTGCCAAGGACTGTGTGACATTCCTTAAGTAGAAGAATAGGGGTTAGGCTCCCCAGATCAGGTGAAGAGGAAGCTCTGCTAAGAAAAGGGAGTCCTGGGCTGGAAAGATGGCTCAGTGGTTAAGAGCACTGACTACTCTTCCAAAGGTCCTGAGTTCAAATCCCAGCAACCACATGGTGGCTCACAACCATCTATAATGAGATCTGATGCCCTCTTCTGGGGGTATCTGAAGACGGCTACAGTGTACTTACATATAATAAATAAATAAATTAAAAAAAAAAAAAAAAAAGAAAGAAAGAAAAGAAAAGGGAGTCCTCCATTTTGCGCAGAGCCCAGGAAAAGCTGTCTAGACATGGCAGACTACAACCTTAATAGCAAGGTACAACAGTGGTAGGCTTTCCTTTTCCCCATCTGAGAGCCTGGGTCAGACCGAACAGCTTTACTCTCTGGACTGAGGTACCTTGACTTGGGTCCAAATTGCTTCAGTTAATTTATAGTAAATTACTGCTGCTCCCTCGTACCTGGTTCATCTTTCCTCTTATGATAGTTATGGATGAGCACCTGTGGGCTGTCATCAGACAAGAACGTAGCAGGACTAAACCAGACTTGAGGATGGTCCAGGAGTAAGGCATGGGTAAGTCCTGGAATGCCTTGAAGGAGGGCTTCAAAGATATGGGGTACTGTGAGGTAGAAGATTCTGACACAGAGTTAATTTGTTTGCTGCTGCTGCTGCTGCTGCTGCTGCTGCTGCTGCTGCTGCTGCTGCTGCTGCTGCTGCTACTGCTGCTGCTGTTTTAATTAGATTAACAGTAGCCAACATAGTTGTTAGACAGGTTTGCCTTCCTGTGACTACAGGGTCCAATTGTTTGGACAGGTATGTCACAGGGCATTTCCTTGCCCAAAAGTTTCCATTAGAACCTCTTTGTAATATATCTTGTTTCATGGACAAATGGATGAAAAGGCTTTGAGATATCTGGAATTTGCAGGGCTAGAGCCAAAGTCACAGCTGCTTTTAAAGCCTCAAGTGACTTTTGTTGAGTCTCTGTCAAAATTAGGGGCTCAGTGCTCCCTTTCTTTTGCTGATGTTTAGAAACCTTGATATTTCCACAAAGCTATTTCCAGAGGCAGCAATACCTAGCTGTACATTGGAACTCTCAAACCTGTCTGTCTTTGGAATCAGGATTGAAAGGATAGTAGCCATCTATTCTGAGACAGAATCCTTTTTCCTTTCCTCTGCTGATAGCCAAGATAGGAAGCTGTAGAGATGAATAGTTAATCTGCTTTGAGCTCACTCCCAGCAAGTTTTCGTACTTCTCAAAGTTCTAGCTAGAACAATTAGACAACAAAGGGAGATCAAAGGGATACAAATCTGAAAGGAAGAAATCAAGATATCACTATTGGCAGATGATATGATAGTATACATAAGCTACCCAAAAAAAAAAAAAAATTCTACCAGAGAACTCCAACACATGAAAAACAACTTCAGCAAAGTGGCAGAATATAAAATTAACTCCAACAAATCATTTCCTTTATACAAATGATAAACAATCTGAGAAAGAAATTAGGGAAATAACACCCTTCACAACAGCCACAAATAGTATAAAATATCTTGATGTAACTCTTATCAAGCAAGTGAAAGATCTGTAAAACAAGAACTTCAATCCTTGAAAAAAGGAATCAAAGAAGACCTCAGATGATGGAAAGATCTCCCTCCCATGCTCATGGATTGATAGGATTAACATAGTGAAAATGGCCACTTTACCAAAAGGAATCTACACATTCAATGCAATCCCCATCAAAATTCCAAGACAATTCTTCACAGACATGGAAAGAGCAATTCTCAACTTCATATGGAAAAACAAAAAATCCAGGATAGCAAAAGCAGTTCTAACAGTAATAGGGGAATCACCATCACTGACCTTAAGCTGTATTAAAGAGCAATAGTGATAAAAAAAAAAATTATTGATACAGAAACAGGCAGGAAATCAATGGAATAGAATTGAAGACCCAGAAATAAACCCATACACCTATGGTCATTTGATCTTTGACAAAGAAGCCAAAAATATACAGTGGGGAGGGAAAAAAGCATTTTCAACAAATGATGCTGGTTCAACTGGCAGTCTGCGTGTAAAAGAGTGCAAATTGATCCATTCTTATCTCTTTGTACAAAGATCCAGTCCAAGTAGATCAAGGCCTTCATATAAAACCTGATACACTGAATTTAATAGAAGAGAAAGTGGGAAAGATCCTTGAAAACATCGGCACACAGGAAAATTTCCTGAACAGAACACAATGGCTCAGGCTCTAAGATCAACAATTGACAAATAGGACCTCATGAAACTGAAAAGCTTCTGCAAGGCAAAGGACACTGTCAATAGGACAAAATGGCAATCTACAGATTCGGGAAAGATTTTTATCAGCCCTATATCTGATAGGGAGCTAAACCCAAAATATATAAAGAATTCAAGAAGTTAGACTCCAGAAAAACAATTAACCCAATTAAAAAATGGAGTGCAGAGCTAAACAAAGAATTCTCAACTGAGGAATCTCAAATGACCAGGAAGCACCTAAAGAAATGTTCAACATCCTTAGTCATCAGGAAAATGCAAATCAAAACAACCCTGACACCAATCAGAATGGCTAAGATCAAAAACTCAGGTGACAGCAGATGCTGACAGGATGTGGAGAAAGAGGAACACTCCTCCATTGCTGGTGGGACTGCAAGCTGATAAAACACTCTGGAAATCAATCTGGCTGTTCCTCAAATTGGAAATAATTCTACTTGAAGGCACAGCTCTATACCACTCCTGGGAATATACTCAAAATATGCCCCCACATATAACAAGGACACATGCTCCACTATGTTCATAGCAGCCTTATTTATAATAGCCAGAAGCTGGAAACAACCTAGATGCCCCTCAATGGAAGAACAGATATAGATAATGTGGTATATTTACACAATGGAATACAACTCAGCTATTAAAAATGACTTCACAAATTTTATCATCAAGTGGATGGAACTAGAAAATATCATTTTGAGAGAGGCAACCCAGACCCAAAACAACATACATGGTATGTACTCACTTATAAGTGGATATTAGCACAAAAGCTCAGAATCCCCACAATACAACTCACAGACCATGTAAAACTTAACAAGAAGGAAGGCTCTGTATATATTGGATATTAGCCCTCTATCAGATTTAGGATTGGTAAAGATCTATTCCCAGTGTTGGTTGTCTTTTTGTCTTATTGACGGTGTCCTTTGCCTTATAGAAGCTTTGCAATTTTATGGTGTCCTATTTGTTAATTCTTGATCTTACAGTACAAGCCATTGGTGTTCTGTTCAGAAATTTTTTCCCCTGTTCCTATATGTTTGAGGCTCTTCCCCACTTTCTCCTCTATAAGTTTCAGTGTCTCTGGTTCTCTGTGGAGGTCCTTGATCCACTTAGTCTTGAGCTTTGTACAAGGCAATAAGAATGGATCAATTCACATTCTTCTACATGCTAACTGCCAGTTGTTCCAGCACCATTTATTGAAAATGCTGTCTTTTTTCCACTGGATGGTTTTAGCTCCTTTATAGAAAATCAAGTGACCATAGGTATGTGGGTTCATTTCTGGGTCTTCAATTCTATTCCATTGATCTACCTGTCTGTCACTGAACCAGTACCATGCAGTTTTTATCACAATTGCTCTGTAGTACAGCTTGAGGTCAGGGATGGTGGTTCCACTGAATGGCTGAGAAGCACCTAAAAGAAATGTTCAACATCCTTAGTCATCAGGGAAATGCAAATCAAAACAACCCTGAGATCCCACCTCACACCAGTCAGAATGACTAGGATCAAAAACTCAGGTGAGAGCAGTTGCTGATGAGAATGTGGAGAAAGACGAACACTCTTCCATTGCTGGTGGAATTGCAAACTGGTACAACCACTCTGCAAATCAGTCTGGTGGTTCCTCAGAAAATTGGACATAGTACTATTGGAGGATCCAACAATACCACTCCTGGACATGAATGAATGGATCTGGAGATCCAGTCACAAAAGAACACACATGATATGCACTCACTGATAAGTGGATATTAGCCCAGAAACTCAGAATACTCAAGATACAATTCACAAAACACATGAAACTCAAGAAGAAAGAAGACCAAAGTGTGGATACTTCAGTCCTTCTTAGAAGGGGGAACAAAATACCCATGGAAGGAGTTACAGAGACAAAGTTCAGAGCAGCAACTGAAGGAATGGTCATCCAGAGACTGCCCCACATGGGGATCCATTCCATAAACAACCACAAAAACCAGACACTATTATGGATGCTGTACTGGCTAGTTTTGTGTCAACTTGACATAGCTGGAATTATCACAGAGAAAGGAGCTTCAGTTGGGAAAATGCCTCCATGAGATCCAGCTGTAAGGCATTTTCTCAATTATTGATCAAGGGGTGGGGGGGTTCCCTTGTGGGTGGTGCCATCTCTGGGCTGGTAGTCTTGGGTTCTATAAGAGAGCAGGCTGAGCAAGCCAGCGGAGGCAAGCCAGTAAAGAACATCCTCCATGGCCTCTGCATCAGCTCCTGCTTTCTGACCTGCTTGAGTTCCAATCCTGCATCCTTTGGTGATCAACAGCAATATGGAAATGTAAGCTGAATAAACCCTTTCCTCCCCAACTTGCTTCTTGGTCATGATGTTTGTGCAGGAATAGAAACCCTGACTAAGACAAATAAGAGCTTGCTGACAGGAACCTGATAAAGCTGTCTTCTATGAGGCTCTGCCAGTGCCTGACAAATAGAGAAGTGGATGCTCACAGCCATCCATTGGACAGAGCACAGGGTCCCCAGTAAAGGAGCTAGAGAAAGTATCTAAGAAGCTGAAGGGGTTTGCAGCCCCATAGGAGGAACAATATGAACTCACCAGTATCTCCAGAGCTCCCTGGGACTAAACCACCAACCAAAGAAAGCAAATGGTGGGACTCATGGCTCTAGCTGCATATATGACAGAGGATGACCTAGTCCATCATCAATGGGAGGAGAGGCTCTTGCTCCTGTAAAGGTTCTATGCCCCAGTATTGGGGACTGCTGGGCCAGGAAGTGGGAGTGGGTAGATTGGTGAGCAGGGGAAGGGGAAAGGGATAGGGGGGTTTTGGAGGGGAAACTAGGAAAGGGGATAACATTTGAGATGTAAATAAAGAAAATATCTAATAATTAAAAATATAAACAAGAAGGAAGGCCAATGTGTGACTGTTTCAATTCCACTTAGAAGGGGGAACAAAATAATCACAGGAAACAGAGGGAGGGAAGGAGAGAGAAGGGGGTAAAAGGGGACATAATCAGGTATGGGAAGAGACAGAGAGAAGTCCAGAGGGCCAGGAGAATAAATAAAAATAAGTGAGGGGGAGAGTGGAGAGGGAACCAATAGAAAGTCCCAGATGCCAGGGATTCAAGAGGCTCCCAGGACCGAATGGGGATGACATTAGCTGAAATACCCAACAGCAGGGAGATAGAACCTGAAAACACCACCTCCAGTAGATAGACATGACCCCCAGTGGAGGGATGGGGCCACTCACCCATCTCAAAATTTTTAACCCAGAATTGTTCCTGTCTAAAGGAAATGCAGGGACAAAAAAAAAAAACGGAACAGAGACTAAAGGAAAGGCCACCCAGAACCTGCCCCACCTTGGAATCTATCCCATCAGCAGACACCAAACCCCAACACACTATTGCTGATGCCAAGTGCTTACAGACAGGAGCCTGGTGTGGCTGTCCTCTGAGAGGCTCTGCCAGCACCTGACTGAGACAGATGCAGACACTCACAGCGAACCATTTGACTGAGCCTGTGGAGGAGTTAGGGGAAGGACTGAAGGAGCTGAAGGGGATGGCAACCCCATAGGAAGAACAACAATATCAACTAACTGGACCCCACAGAGCTCCCAAGGACTAAACCACCAACCAGAGAGTATACATGGGTGGGTCCATAGCCCCCCGCTATGTTCAGTGATGACTGTGACAGTATATTTTATGTTTCTTGCTTCCTTATTTAAAAAAAAAAAAAACAATCTAAACAAGTATTATCTGTTGAGATAGTGCTGCTCCACTATCCCCTGACCTGACCTACATGAGATCAAAGCCTAAGTAACTTATTCATCTGTATACTTAAATCCTCCCTAATACAGAGATAAGTATCTCTGTGGTCCCCTTTCTCTTTATATAATTTGAATTAACATAAGATTATATTATCTGTCTGAGATAAGTTTGTTCCATTCCCTGCTCTTTCACCTATAATTTAAGTTCAAGAGCTCAGTGTATTTATTCATTTATTTAACTTTAATTAAATTCTCTTCTACTTATTGTATTTAGAGTCTTTTTCCAGGCTCTAAATTTGTCATACAAATTTGAACAATTCCAGAATCCCCATGTAGACCACATTCAAAAGAATTTGCATATTTTCCCTGGCATAACCTTTTAAGTTTTCCTTTAATGTATTTTTCTCATTTATTCTCCCTTCTATCTCTGCATGCCTCTGTTTCCTACATTTGAGATCAAAGGCCTGGATTTCTTTATTCAATGTATATTTTTACACATTTAAACAATTACCATTAATAGTCCCTTTTATCCTTAAAAACAATTAAATCAAATTTCATTCATCTCTATACTTTATTTATCTGGTTGTGAGAGGCAGGCAGCTTCTACCATCTGCCTCCAAACTCTTTGTATAGTTCTGAACTGCAGGAAGAAATCCCCACATGGCTCAGGCAAATTCTGTAGCCTGTTAAGAAGCCAATTCTCCCCTCCTTCTGAGCTTACATCATGGCGTGTGTATTCTATCTGAGACTCTTTAAATAATTTTTAATAGTGAGTTTATCGTGGTGAATAGTTAATTCACTTAGAGTTCCCATCAGGTGATCGAGCTTCTAGCCACCCACCAGAACTCTCTGGATTTGAGAATGAAAGACACACACACACACACACACACACACACACACACACACACACGCATGCGCACGCGCGCGCGCGCACACACACACACACACACACACAGCATTATTTTTTGTTGTTGTTCTTTTTTTTCCCAATTTTTATTAGGTATTTACTTCGTTTACATTTCAAATGCTATCCCCAAAGCATTATTTTTAATATGACTTACTAGCTCAATGGCACTTCCTGAACCTCCCTGAGGCTAGCACACACTTTCTTCAGGTATTCCTGAGTTAACACCTTTTAAAATCTATATTTCATCTCTGCTACCCCAGACCCAATAGGGGGAGTAGACCCTGTGGCCACTCTCCCAGATTCTTACATGTCAGGGAGACCTTAAGTCTCATCTCTCTTCTCCCGTCATAATAATTCTGTCTGCTCTTCTGCCCCCTCAGTCCCTTGCCCCCTAACCTAAAAGTCCTGCCTCTGACTCCCTGCCCAGCCATTGGCTGTACAGCAATTCTTTATTACCAATCAGAGCCAGCAGGGGGCAGGGACCCTCAGCATTCTGGAAGCTCAGCTTTTAGGAGCTGAATTAAGACAAAGCATTAGATCCAATCCCCAACCCAAAGCAAAGTTGGGCTTTCTTAGCCAACATTGTCTAGCCCAAAGTTTATAACTCTTAGAGCAGTCTTTCAGTGTGTCTTTTTTTTTTCTTATAAGGACATTCAATTGGGGGTAGATTACAGGTTCAGAGGTTCCGTCCAGTATTATCAAGGCGGGAGCATGGCAGCATACAGGAGGAGCTGAGAGTTTAAATCTTCATCTGAAGGCTTCTAGTGGAAGACTGACTTCCAGGCAGCTAGGGTGAGGGTCTTTTAGCCCACACCCTCAATGACACACCTACTCCAACAAGGTCACACCTCCTAATCATGCCACTCCCTGGGCCAAGCATTTACAAACCATGATATTCCACTCCCTGGCCCCCATAGGTTTCTCCAAACATATGAGTCTATGGGGGGCATACCTAAACATAGCATAATGCAAAATAAATTTAGTCCAACTTCCAAAGTTCCTATAGTCTATAGCAGTCTCAACAATGTTAAAAGTCCAAAGTTCAAGGTCTTTTCTGAAATTCATCCAATCACTTAACTGTAATCCCCAAAGCAAGACAGGAAGCCAGCTAGACAACCTCCAAACTCTACATCTCCATGTCTAACAGCAAAGCAGTCTTTTGATTGAGGGCAGCACTTTCAGCTAGGAGAGATTCCTCTGAAAGAGGGAAAAACATCAAAATGTCGCTGGGTATCTGTAAGTCCAACTGCATCTGTTTGTCAGAGAAGGTAATGATGGATCTCAGATTATAAAAAAAGTTTTCATCTCTCACTTGGTTCTGTTGCTAAATACCATTTGAGCTACTTCCGGCAACTGGGACTCGTGTATACCTTTACATTTTTCTAACACTTAAAACTCTTTTAAACATTTAGGGCTGACTGGGTGAAAAAGGAAATCTTATCAGCTGCCTTTAATCCTTCTAAAAACAAGAGCAAGGGAAAAAAATTGTTTAGAATCTCCTGGGTCAGTGTTGGAGAGAAGAGAAAATCCATTCAACCTAGGCTGCGTCGTCAGGCAGCCATTGTCCCACCCTGGCTCATTTCTCCACTTTTTTCAGAGAATGGTGGGTTTTGGTTTTCCAATTATCTGGATCATGCATTGAGACCGTAACATAAATCAGGAAAACGGGAGGAGCAGAGCTCCCTCTTTCCTCCTTCTCTGGGTCTGCTTAGAGCAGGTGGGGTACAGAGGAAATGTATACCTGATCAACCTGGCCGCAGCAGCCCGTGAGGCTCCTGAGCAGTTTAAATGGTAGCAGAGGAGCTCTAATAGCTAGTCTTCATTGTCAGCCTGACTACATCTGGAGTCAACTAAAACCCAAGAATCTGGGCACACCTATGAGCAATTTTTTTTTCTTAATTAAGTCTGTTGAGATGGAAGAATCTATATTTAATCTGGACCATATCTTCTGCTGGTAGTCCATATAAAGGACATGGAAGAAGGAACAACTATTGGACTCTTGAACCTTCTCCACATGGTGACCAATTGGCGAGTTTGTGCTCCCTCTGGGCATCTTTCTCTTCCACAGCCTGAGTCCTTTCTCTCTTTGTGTTGAAAAACCTGGCACTAGGTAGACCACAGGTACCTGGTGTCTGCCCCCAGCCCTCCCCCATTCTCACCACAGCCTGAATGGAGGACTTATACCACACAGTTCACTGGCCACGTCTGTGTCTCTGGCACACCTCAGATACAGACTGCTGGTTTTTCCCCCACCCATATAAATGCTTATCAATCTTGTAAATATTAACAAATTCACCACTCTTCACTTCTCTTGGTGGGATATGACAGAAGAACTGTTCTTGCCACCACTGACTGCCCTTTTCTCCTCCCCCCCCCCCCCCACTTTCTGGCTTCCCTTTCTCTAGACTGCATGCACTGGTTTCCCTCCTGTGTGTTTTATTTCTGATTTCCAAGTTCTGATCACAAATAATTCTAACTCCTTTTATACTTAGCTTTCTCTGCCTACTCTTAAATGTCTACTTCCTAAAAATCTTTCATCTCTAATTTTAATTTCTTTTGATCTGCTCTCAAAAAAAAAAAAGTTTTAATTAAACAGCTTAATTCCTTGGTCTGCATCAGTTCTGAGTTAACTGCTGGGCACTGGGCAGAGGACCACAGTGGGTGCTGGAGTAGCAGGGTCCTGACTCAGGGCTGGAGGGGTGGGGGTAGGCTCTATACCTTTTCACAGTAGAAAGAGGGAGGCAGGCCTGTTACACCACTAGGCTCCTGTCATATGACTTTAATATCTTAAGATGACCACAAGGTATTAAGCGACAATTAAAATCCAGGGTCAATATAGTAATTAAAAGTCTATGCTCAGGTAATCTTAAATCATAAGTGTAGTGGCTATTCCTGGTTGTCTACTTGACTATATTTGGAATGAACTACAATCCAGAATTGGAAGGCTCACCAGTGACCCTAATCTGGAGGCTGAGAGATAGAAATTTCTGATCTAGATCTTGGGGCACAGTGGCTATGGATTCCAGAATATTAAGACAGAGAGATCTCCGAGTTCAAGGGATTAAAGGTGTGGTAGCACACACCTTTAACCTGGGCTACGCCTTCTACTGGAGCTGATCTGAATCTTGGTATGGAAATCTTGAGGCATAGTGGCTACAGGGAGATCTCTGAGTTCAAAGTCATCTGGGATTAAAGGTGTGGTGACACACACCTTTAATCTGGGCTACACCTTCTGCTGGAGACCATATAAGGACATTGGAAGAAGAGAGTCTAGCTCTCATTCTTTCGACTTCTTGCCATGTGGGACTCAGCAACTGCTAGATCCTTGGACTTCCATTCACAGCTACTACTGAACCATTGTTGGGATTTGGACTGCAGACTGTAAGTCATCAATAAATTCCTTTACTATATAGAGCATATCCGTAAGTTCTGTGACTCTAGAGAACCCTGACTAATACAATAAGACATTCCATTTTGGGATGTAACCAACATTTGACTCAGTTACCATCTTAACTAAGGGCTGGAAAAGGCAGAGCTATAGCTTCAGTGTCATTTTGGTTAAGGGCAGTCACATGACTAGTGGCCAGCTCTGTGGTGGGAAGTCCTAGCTTCAATCACCATCTTGATTGAGGACAGTGGCATGACTGGCAGCCATCTTTGTTTTGGAAAATCCTGGCTTCACCATCTTCTTGCTTAAGGGCAACAACATGTGACCTGAGCAGACCAGAAAAACTGGTTACCAGAGACACTGTCAACTGAGATAAGATTTTCATAAGGTTTCTATCCTGTCTCGATAGATGTTAAACATTAAAATGTTGTTAAAATGTTGCTCTGTTTTCACTCTTTAAAAGATGGTTTCTTTTAATATTACTTTAGAGGTTTACAACATTAAAAAGGTGTGTTTAGACTTAAAGATACATTTAGCCCTGTTTTCACTAGTTATAATGTTGTCTTGTATTTTTATAAGGTGTAGACTTTTATGATGATACACTATATAAAGGTCAAAGGTTCCTCATCTCTTTATGAACTCTGTTTATAAATTTAAAAGTCTTGTTTTGATACTTGAAGAACTTCAATTCAAAATCATGTGTTTTAAGGCTAAGACCTACAAGGCTTTAGTCTCAAAAGCCACTATAACAGCTCTAGTTTCATAGTAATTACTATAATTAAACACAAGCTGATAGTCAGTAACCTTATAAATAATCATATCCTCTAATATGTTCAGGAATATATTTAAAGCCATGCTGAGAACCAATGCAGTTAATCACAATATTAAGCTTTACCCTCCTGCTTTGTGTTTACTAGTTCCAGCTAGAGCAGATATCTAAAAAAAAAAACAAACAGGCACAGATTGTCTCACTCGGATATGCTTGAAAGATACTAGCTCTCAGTCCTGTTAGAGATCCACTGCATATGGCATTCAGTGTTTAAACTTAAATCCTAAAAGTGACACCCCAAGGCCTTCAAGAAGATATGGGCACAGTGACAAAGGACTCTCTCTTCCTGGATTGTGGTATGCCAACCACGGAGTGACCACTGCTCCAATGCCTTACCAACTGCCACAGAGAGTTACCTGGAGAACTGAATGTCTCTTATTCTCGTATTGCTTAAGACAAAGCGAGGTCATCTGAGGTCGTCTCTCCCATGTTCCTCTTCCACATTAAAAAATAAAAATAAAAAGAAGAATAAAAAAAATCCTCTCATCTTCTGGGACTGACGGCCAGACTGGCTCTGCCTGAGTTGCAACAGAGATCACACACAGGAACCCAGAGGAGGAACTGTTTAGGTGGTAGACTATAGACTATCTTTGGTCATTTTAATAATATATAAATCTAGATTATAATTTATCCTTCTCAGGTCTCTGATTATATAGTTAAGCTAACTATAGTTTGACAGCTAGAGAACAAGCTCCTTACTCCAAGGTAATCCTCCAACCAGCTTAGTTCATTAGTCAATTCAGTAGCTAGTAAGACTACCAAATCTCTTATCAAAAACATAAACAGGTTTGCCTTATGCACAAGCTTCATGATAAAAGATATACAGGTTTCAGATGTAAGGTTTATGTAGGTTATGAGGATCTAAGAAAATAGTCCAGGGTCTAGGAAAGAGTTTTAAGGTTGATAATTGTAAGATATAACGGTTGGAAGACATAAAAATTTGGATGGTGATAAGAAAATTATTTTAAGTACAAAAATGCTTCAGATTTCTTCTCCTTACTATGCCACTGTTATAGTATTACTTCAAAAGTTCAGAATTTTAACATTAATCAGTAGAGTTCTGATAAATTAGCCTAACTCTGATAAAACATTCCACTATACAATCCACTTTCATAAGCGTAAATTAAATATTTTAAGTTTCCTTTGATTGTCTTTTAAATATAGGCTTAAAGACCTTTCACATTGTGTTAAATTTGTATATATTCAGTCTTCTGGATAGAGAGGGAAAGCCCCTCTTGCTCCTTCTGCTCCACAAAAGATTTTTTGTTCCCTGAACTCACCTTAAAGAATGTTCATGCTGTTAACAAACTTGTCTCTTTTGTAAAGATTTGTATAAATTCCAGGAAACCCACTTAATCTACCTCTCATGGGTCAAATGAACTTCATCTGGATGAGTAACCCTGTCAATAAATAACCTAATGGTGAAATTACTCAACATTCTGCAGTTTGGGGATTCCCCTCCCCCAACAACTAAGACCATGGGCCTAACAGTTTCAAATGTACACCCAAGAAAAAGGTTTTCTCCCAAATCTACTTAACTTTACAATCTGCCTCTAATGTGTGTGTGTGTATATGTGTGAATATTCACACACACACACACACACACACACACACACACGAAATAAGTTGTTTCTGTAGAGAACCCCAAGTACTATAGGGAACTTGTGTGGTACCCAGATCTGTAATAGCAAGACAAGACAGGGTTCTGTTTCTGGATGAGAGCCTTGGGCTCATGCAGTGAGTGTCTGGAGAAGTGAGTGAGCTGAGGCATGGAAGAGAAATCAGGAGGGGCTGAGGGTGTGTCCTGACTGTGCTGTTTGCTGGGGTGAGCTTCCCTGGTGCCATAAGTAAAACAAGTGTGAGCACAACACAGCACTGTCTGCCTCACTCCTCTCCTGCACAGAAATAAGGTCATGCGTGTGAAGAAATGAGCTGTAAACAAAGGCAAGACTGTGTCCAAAGGTCTCCCCCTCCAGGACACAGCTAGTAAGTTAATCCAGACAGTTCTCAAAGTGCTTAGCCTTCATCCCCATACTTCCTCCAAACTACTGATTAGGTGCTCTGATCTGAAGACCACTGAGACCCCGTGGCTTTCAGTAACACAGCGTAAAGATGTGAGGGGTGAAAGGAATTCACCAATTTATAACTTTCCAGGACACTAGCCCTATCACAAAACCTTGGGAGAAATCCTTGCAAGCAGATAAACCCAAAACTACCACCAGGGGGTGCCGATCAAAAGGAAGACAGACATTATAGAAGCATGCACCCCTCCTCACCTCCATTCACAGTATTGCCTCTTTCCTCTTACTCACTTGGGGTTTATTTAGTTATGTATTCATTTTTTCTTTCTTTCCTTCCTTTGCTTTATTTGTCCTACTTGCCCTAGACCATCTCACCATCTCTCGTCTCTAACTCTCTTTCTTTCTTCCCTCCTTTTTAGAAATAAGATGTCTGAAGCCCCTGATGGAAAAAAAAAAAAAAAAAAAAAAAAAAAAAAAAAAACACAGACTCCGCAGGAGTACAGCCCTCCTCCCACAGAACTTGCTCTAGTCCCATACCTCTCCTCCCCCTCTTTCCTCTTTCCTCCTCTCCTCTTCTTTCTTCTCACCCATCCCTTCTCTTCCTCACATTCTTAATTCTTTCTCCTTCTGTTCTGGGGCCTCTACCTTTGCTATCTATTTCCTTCCTTTCCATTTCCTCCTAACTTCTTCTTCCATGACACCATTCATTAACCCTTTACCGTACTTTTATTATTTTGGTTTCTTCTCTGGTTTGCCTGGTGTCCTTTGACATTACTTCTAGAAAGAATCCACTGGAGTCTTCCTCGACCTCTGGAGGCTTAGTTGAGCATCTCTGGGCCTCTCCTGTGCAGCCTTGATGGTACTAACTGCTTGACCATATGACTATGCTTCAACATGACCATTGCAGTACAGAAAGCCATGATCTTTGTGTGTAGTAAACAGTGCCGAATGAATAAATAGATGCTTCATGGGTGTAGTGGCTATTCCTGGTTGTCAACTTGACTATATTTGAAATGAACTACAATCCAGAATTGGAAGGCTCACCAGTGAACCTATTCTGGAGACTGGGAGATAGAAGTTTCTGATCTGGATCTTGGTATGGAGATCTTGAGACACAGTGGTGATTGAATCCAGAAGATTAAGACAGGGAGATCTCCGGTGGTGGCACACACCTTTAATCTGGGCTACACCTTCTGCTGGGGACCATATAAGGACATTGGAAGAAGGGAGTCTGGCTCTCGCTCTTTCGCCTTCTTGCCGTGTGGGACTCAGCAACTGCTAGATCCTTGGACTTCCATTCACAGCTACTACTGAACCATTGTTGGGATTTGGACTGCAGACTGTAAGTCATCAATAAATTCCTTTACTATATAGAGACTATCTGTAAATTCTGTGACTCTAGAGAACCCTGACTAATACAATGGGTCTGTGAAGAACATTCCTGAGAAGAAAGACCTAAAGACAGTAGCAGCTCCTACAGACCCAGGTGGAGCAGCCATGAATTAGCCGTAGATACCAACTGAGGCTAGCTGGCATGTGCATGGGAGTTTAAGCCCCTGACCCTTAGTTCATCTTTCTTCTACGTGTCCCTGAGTATGAGCTATGGGGATATTACAAAGGCCAGAGCTTTAGAATTGCTAGAATTGGTGATTTATCTAGGCCTTCTGCCTCATCAAAGGCAGCGGAAACACAGAGCGCTGATACTACTGATTCTCTGTCCTCCTCAGTTTGGTGGTAAAATAGGCAGAAACCGGGTTAGGACTGCACGTGGTGGCAGCACTGGTTCATACCAGAGTCTGTGCTTCAGAGAAAGTGGAATGCAACTCTAGAACCAAATCCCCTCTTGCCTGAAGCCTATCCTGGACAGAAGGTAGGGTACAGTGCCCCATATCCACAGCTTCTGATTGTATGGAGGCCTCTTCATCACCCAGAGGTCACTATAGATTAGGGTAAGGACCTCAACACATATCTCACTGAGACTTGGCGACCTTGGGAGAAATCTTCCTCCTTGTATAGATGCCCCTGTTCCACTGGCTTTTTGTCTTCTGCTCTAGTATCTCTCGGGAAAAAAAACCAACAACATTGTTCCCAAGACATTATCATCCTACTCTACTGAGACCGTATGTTCAGAGATGCTTCCTTATTAATCTGAGCCTTTGCCCATTGGCCACAGTTGTACCTGTTCAATACTGATAATAAATCTCTCTCCGAGTCATCTGAAACTTTAGAACATCTTAGATCTCCTTCGGACTTTCCTCGTCTGTAGATCCCAGGTTGTTCTCTGGCACTAATGGCTCTAGAACACATGACTCTAGATTGTATCGTCTTTCTGGCCATTCCTGTCTGACATTTCTAGCTGTTTGTGGTATGGGTAAAATGAACTTGACTATGGGTAGTCCAGTACCAAACCATAGCACACCACCAGGGCCTCCTTCACAGGACACCCTCCGATTTCCTTATAAAGTCCAGGACCACCTGCCCTGGGTTATCATGGCTACAATGTCTGGGCCTTCCTACACACTAATCAGTCAAGACAACCTCTCACAGGCATGACCACAGGCCAACCTGATGGTGGCAATTGTTCAGTTCAGATTTCCTTTTCCCAGTTGACTCTGGGTTGTGTCAATTGGCAATAAAAACTAACCAAGACAAGCAGGAACTATGTCAAGACCAGTAAAACAATGATGACGAACAGCTATGAAGAATAAGGCACACATGCAAGGGAGGACCATAAAGTGTACCCTCCCCCCAGTCTTGAGCAGGCTGGCTCAGACCTTGTTTGCCATAGTTGCTAGCTCACTTAGGGTGGAGTCTTCCGACCTAGGTAAAGTCTTTTGTCTGCCACATCTACAACTTCCTGCAAGAAGCTACTTGCTGACCAGCTTCACTTGCTTTCCTGACAAGATCCTGACAAAGTGACCACAAGATCCTGGCATAGTGAAGGATGGGTCCCCCCACACACCTTTATAAGCTCAGACTCATAAGTAAACATTGGGTCTTGACCAGAGAACTTTGTCTTGGCTCATTATTTCTCTCTCCGCCTTTCCCATCCAACCCCATCTTTCCTTTCAGGAACCCAGTAACCCGTGGCCACTGGCAGCTACAATAAAGTTGTAATTCTAAAAGATTATAAGCTGGCTGAGAAGCAATGTGGTGGTGTATTTAAGGACCTGGGATGTTTATAATTTCTGAAAAAGTTATGAAGAAAGAACTAACTATAATGGAAAGATATGAGTACCTTCCTCATCAGAACACAGTCTTTCCTCAGATGAGCTTATGTGGATTCATGAGAGCATCAGAGGCCATGTCCTTGGAGTGTCTTAAGGATGGGCTAAGGATAAGGGAGTGGGATCAGTGAGTGGTCTTGCTGGCTATAAGTACTTTCCAGGCCTAGAAATAGAATAAAAGAAAATAGGAAGTCAAGGGATAGCCTTCTCATCCATTCTTCCAAAACAGGGGTTGGTTATTAAGCAGGACCAGTTCTGTAATTTTCAGGACCCAGTGTAAAGTAACAATAAATCACAACCCCCTGTGTTGGAAAACACTAAGCATATCAAAATTCAGGTTTGTTAGGACATACCTATAATCCTAGGAATTGGAGGCAGAGACAGGAGGAGCAGGACTTAGATTTCTCCATTCTCAGACATATATAAAGTTTGAGGCCAGGCTGAACCACATAACACTGTCAAGAAAAAAATATAGAGAGGAAGGGGTAAAGAGGAACCAGCATAAAGAGACCCAAAATTCCCCAACAGTGAGAGTCCTTCTCAGTGCAGTCTATCTGTGGCTGTGCAACGTGCATGCTCAGGAAGTTAGTCTTGACCTAAGGCAGATGAGCATGTAGTTACAGGAGCTAACATCCGACCAGTCATGGTCACATCCCAGCCTAACTTCATTCTAAAAATATGTCATTGAACAAATGAGGGGTCAGCAAACCCTTCTTAAATAAAGGATCATGTAGTAAGCAGTTTAGACTTAACAAACCCTTGTGTCTCTACAGCAACCACGTTATAGTACGAAAGCAGCCACAGTTGCAAATAATAGGACTATGTCCCAATAAAATCCTATTTATAGATCCAGGCTGGATATGGTCCACAGGCTGTAGAGCACAATCTTGCTCTGCATGTCTGTTTCTTCTCTGAGAGATGAGAATAATCACAGTGCCTTCCCACAGAATTGCTGTTAGGATTAGATAAGAGATTGTAAACACCAAGAGAGGGTTTCATGTGCAGTCAGTGCTCAGAATAGCTGTAACTACTTTAAGGACACATGCAAGTGTGATGAGATAGCAATATGATAAAGGGTTCCAGAAATGTTTTCTTTCTCATTCCACTAACATACAAACACACACACACACACACACACACACACACACACACACACACACGGCTGTTTCAGCTTCTGCTTCTCTCCTTCCTGTGATAACTTCTTCTGCAGAAGGTCCTGAGATGCTTGGGAGGGTCAGGAGCAGTGGCCAAGATCTGGTTCACATCTGTGATACTTGGATAATACAAGAATAGGTAGGCCTGAGAATTAAGAACTGACATAAAATGACTCATCCAAAATGTTACTGAAGGTGTTCTATAGTGACACTTTAAACATGTTGTAAAGCCTTAGAAGTATGGACTTTAACTTAATTTCAAGTCTGGGTAATTTGCCATACTGAGACTCTCCAGATATTTACTGGGCCCCCTACTCAGTCAAGGACTAGTCTGCTAGGCATTTCCCTCCAGATATCTGACTATTTCGTATTCAAGTTCATTTGAAGTTCATTGTTAGATCATTAGTAATTATTTTATGTAATTAGTCTCATATATTATACATTGCTCAACATATATGCCAACAATATAACAGGCCCACAGACCTTAGTCAGTCCCTTAGCACAACTGATTGTATGATGTAATTTAGGAATTCAGGAATCCATCCTGAACTCAGAACGTTGAGAGCACCACTATCCAAAACTAAAACAAAGACCTACTCCATCTAAACCCAAAATTCTGGAAAGGTCTCTATACTAATCGTGTCTTTTGGCTTTTGTAATTATCCTCTGGCTAACTGTTCTTGTTAACTGAAGTATGTCAATGAAGGACATGGTCTTCATGCTTAAAAGCTCACCATAAAAAGGGCCAGGAATACATTGGAATCCAGAACACACAATGTAGTCACCAGCTGGCTAATAAAAACTTTGCTTTGGCTTAAGCCTGTGATTAAGTAGTCTTCTCTGGTGGATTCCCCACAACACAAAAGCTGAGGAGATAGCCCAATGAACAAAGTGCTCACTGCACAAGCATGCAAATATAAGTTTGAATTTCCAGAACCAGTGAAACACAGCCAGACTTGGTGGCCTGTGTCTGTAATGCCAGTTCTGGGCAGTGGAGACAGGCAGGTCCGCTGAACTTGTTACCAATCTAGACTAGCCAAATGTGTAAGCCCGGGTTCAGAGACAGATCCTGTCTCAAAAATTAGTGTAGAGAGTGACAGAGGAGGTCACCCAAGTACACCAGTACACACGTGTTTATATACCCAATTGTGCAAACACACTCATACACACACACACACACACACACACACACACAAAGAGAGAGACAGAGACAGAGAGAGAGGAACACAGAGAGAGAGAATGCCAACAAAATATATTTGCATTTGAAACTCTTCCAAGCCATGTACAATTGGTATGGTTTTAGTAACTTATTTGAAGCACCTGTTTTTCATTTCTTCATCTGTAAAATCAAATGCTCTTCTTATTAATTGTTGGCACATGCATGTTAACTTGAAAGAAAGCAAAGAGAGATATGGGGAGGAAAGGAAAATAAAAATAATATCATTATATTCTCAAATTTTAAATAAGTAATTTAAAAAGCATAAAATATATCAAATGCTCATATCTTCCTAAAGAGATTTTTATAAGGAGAAAACTAGATTAAAAGATTGTTACCAAAGGCCCTGTGAACATCTAATTACATTCTGGGTAGGTAAAGCTTACAAACATTAAATATCTACTGACACGAGTCAAATACCCATTTCACATTGTTCCTGTATCCCTTGATGGGGTGTTTCTTTAGTACTCCAGGACCACTTTACTTTAAAATCACTGTCTATTTGCTTTCTAGCTTTCCCTCCCACTTCTGAGTTTCTTGGTCACCACCTTATCCCTAGTAGGCAGTATACAACCCAAGCCAGAGTAAGTGCTTGCGACGTAGATCTTAGAAAGTTGTTGGATGAAATTATGAGCACCCTATTCCACTGTGAAAAGCAAATAAACTCTCACATTCAACTCTTTTTAACAATGCTTTAAAGAGAGAGTAGAAGACAGAAGGCCCAGTGAGGTGAGGGCCTGGGGCCAACTAGCTTTTAAATGCAGTGGTGTTAGGGAAGCTGCTTTGTGTGTCTATAGGAACCTGAAGTCAAGGGATCACATAGCTTAGAGTGATTAACATGATCCTTTTCCAATCCAAATCTGCAGGACGCCATTCTATTTATTTGTTTGTGTGTTGTTTGATTGATTTATATCCCAATATTAGTGCCCCCTTACCTCCTAAGACCCCCTCATACATATTGATGACTAGATCCTTGGACTTCCATTCACAGCTGCTACTGATCATTGTTGGGAGTTGGACTGCAGACTAAGTCATCAATAAATTCCTTTATTATATAGAGACTACCCATAAGTTCTGTGACTCTAGAGAACCCTGACAAATACAGGTACTAAGGGTTTGTCTGTATTCCAGCCAGAGGATTAAAGGTGGGATCTAGCAGTTGCTCAGTCCTGCATGGAAAGCAGGTGAAGGAGAGAGAGAGAGAGAGAGAGAGAGAGAGAGAGAGAGAGAGAGAGAGAGAGAGAGAGACTTCCTTCTGCCAACGTCCTTACACCAGCAGAAGGTGTAGCACAAATTAAAGGTGTGTGCCACCACACCTTTGATCCCAGATGACCTTGAACTCGGAGATCTCCCTGTCTTAATCTGGAATCCATAGCCACTATGCCTCAAGATCTTCATACCAAGATCCAGGTCAGAAACTTCTATCTCCCAGCCTCCAGATTAAAGTCACTGGTGAGCCTTCCAATTCTGGATTTGTGCTTCATTCCAGATATAGTCAAGTTGACAACCAGGAATAGCCACTACAGTACCCATCTTTAATTCCAAACACGAAAGTAGTTTGTAGAAAGATGCACCAGTGCTTAGAGACACTGAAAACTCAGAGAAAGATTAGACAGAAGAGGGTGTGCTTAACAGTTCCGAGAAGAGAGAGGAAAGGGACGAGATCACTGTAGAGAGAAAAGGAGAGAGGGCAGTTTTACCAGACAGTGGTAGAGAGAACAAGAGAGAGAGAGAGAAGGGTAAAGACAGAAGGAGCCAGAGAGTGAGAGGAGCCAGAAGATTAGAANTGATTGGGAAAGTCACTATGAGACCAAGTAAGCAATTCAGGAGAAGCTGAGAAAAGCCAGACTGAGTCTGTTACAGCTGAGAGGAATTTTGAGCCAGAATGAATTAAATCAGGCAGCCAGAAAGTGGTGACCTTATTCAGCTGTAAATCTCAGAAGCTGAGAACATTCTAAGCCTAGATTTGATGGATGCTAGAATCTTCCAGGACTAGTCAGCAGACCAAGGCAGAAAGCCTCAGAGACAGTTAATGCATGCAAATAAAAGTGACTTTTACAGGAAATTATTTGAAAGTTGCTTGGACTGTCACCTCTGGAGGAAAGTATGGCTGAGGCGTCTTCAGCTGAGACACCAGTGTCCAGAAACTGTGAAAGACATCCCCAGATTCTCCTCTTTCCAGGAGTCTAGATGTGTCTCAGTCACCTCTGGTTGTCGGTGTAGTGACTCTCCGTCTCTCTCTCTCTCTGTCCTTGTCTCTCTCATTCTCATTCTGTTTCTCTCTCCACCCCTCTCTTCCCCCACCCATCTCTCTTTCTTGCTTTCTATGTGCATTCCTCAGTTTGGTTTTTGGAATGACTAGTTGCATTTTTCTGGTATGAGGACACTTCCCAGGCTATATTCCTCCTGTGTGGTACAAAATTCTTTTCACTCTGGCAAGTCACCCGTAAAATCATTCCTCTCCTCCACCCCCCTAAAAAAAATATCTTACATATATCCCACTCTGTGACAGAGACTTCATGAACAAAGTCTATGATTCCTGCCCATGGGGTCTCAGTTCTCCTGTTAGAGGCAACTTCCATCCTACAGGAGCCTGCTCCTGGGAGCTAAGAAAACAACAGTTTAGAGCAGCTTTCCAGCAACGGTGGGGGTGCAAAGTGATCATCTACAAGCATTTCAAATGTCAGATTTGAAACAAGGGATCCTCCTATCGAGGTTCCAAAAGCACCAGATACAGAGTCCCTGATACTCATAGATTGCAATAAGTCTAATGGAGGAATAAATAATCAAAATCAATTGATTTACTTACCCAATATTGAGGGATAAGCAAAATTGGAACAAGACAAACAGGAGAGCTAGGACCTGCAGAGCTGATTGAATTATGGTAATTACTTCTGTGTCCTCTAGGCTGTGGATCTCTCCAAGACATGACAACTGAAGAGATGAGGATATAGGCAGAATTTTACATGAGGGCAGTAATAACAAACCCTAATCTTTTGTATCTGTTGAGTGTATGCTGAAGGCCTTGGAGAACAGAATACTCTCTCCCTTTTAAGGACCAGCAGAGCAAGCATGGCAGTTCCAAATCTGAATAGCACAAAACTCACCTGTGGAGGATGCAGACTGTGAGGCATTGAAAAGCTGAATCCTATGAATTAAAGTGATTGAATTGAGAAGCAATTAAAGTGATTGAATTGAGAAGC
>NC_034593.1:83374937-83383383 GCF_900095145.1 Mus pahari
TAAGGAAAACCACCATTCCCTGATCATGTTTGTGGCAAGAATTAGNNTAGGACCAGTACAAGTGTAAATAATAGCTGTGCAGAGATTGACATGATCCCTTCACTATGGAAGATTGACCAGATTATACAAAATATTCTTGCGATGGCTATTCCTATTCCCATCTGGACTACCTCTGGAATTAAGTAAGGCCCAAAACTGGAAGGCATAACTTTTAAGTTTTTTGTTTTGGGTTGTTTTGTTTTGTTTTTCAAGACAGGGTTTCTCTGTATAGCCCTGGCTGTCCTGGGACTCACTCTGTAGACTGGGCTGGCCTTGAACTCAAAAATCTGCCTGCCTCTGCCTCCCTAGTGCTGGGATTAAAGGTGTGCACCACCCCGCCAAGTTTAAGTTTTTGTTTTTAGTTTTTGTTTTTTTCTTGTTGTTGTTTTGTTTTGTAAGTTGAAGTAAATAGATCCAGTTCAAATACAGGTTTTCAGGCAGAAAACCACACACCTTTAATTTGAGGTTTGAGTCAGGAAAGCACACACCTTTAATCCAGATCTAGAGACTAGAAGACACACCTTCAAGTGGGCCACACCTTCTTCTCTAGGCCTATATAATCACTTGGAAGAAGGAAACTGTCTTTGCCTGCTTGCTCTCATCTTACCAGCAAGCCCACTTCTTCACTGGCATTAGAGCCTACTCTTCAGAGTCCCAGCATCTACTGAAGAACACCTGAGACCTCAAACCTTGTGGACTAAGTAAGTACTGGCTCTAGCCATTGTTGGATTAACTCGGCCTGTATCTTATTCTCATATATCCACTTGCAATTATTATGGAGAAATTCATTCTATAGGTTCTCTACAGAACCCTAACTAATAATATATAATAGAAATGAGACTATATAACATTTTCCAAGCTCATACATAGTTCAATAAAATAACTGTTGTGTTTTATGAGATGATAGCCAGGATATGTTTGTTAGAACCAGGTTTGGTGAGGGTGGAAGGGTTGCCCTGGCAGGCCCATACTGAAGCATACCTCCCCTGTGGTACCAGCCTCTCTCTCTCTCTCTCTCTCTCTCTCTCTCTCTATATATATATATATATATATATATATATATATATATATTAGTATAAGACAGAGTTTATTTAGAGCATGAGAAGAGGAGGAGTTGAGTAGGGATGAGAAGGGTATAGAGGCAGAGAGAGAGAGAGAGAGAGAGAGAGAGAGAGAGAGAGAGAGAGAGAAGAGAAGCTGGCCAGGAACACATGGAGAATGAGATGGGAGGGGTAAGGGGAGAGAGGGAGAAAGTGGAAAGTGGTTACAGAGTTAGGGAAAGGAAGAGAGTAAAAGAAAATAAAAGTGAGGAAGGGGGCAAACAGCCCCTTTCATGATGAGTCAGGCGTTCCTGGCTACTGCCAGGTAACTGTTGGGTGGAGCCTAGAGAGAATCATACCCTTCATTCATTTTGGATTATTTAAAAGAAAAGGAAAAACAAGACAGGGATGATGGTGAAGCAGAAATAAGGTTGTCATGATCTTTAGCTATTTCCTGCTGTCTTTGGAAGGACTTGTCTTTGGGAAACCAAAGAAAGTATGGATGGGGCTGTTGGTCCAGTCTTAGAGTTGGCTGTTTCCTTGCTATCCAGGGTCTGTGTGGAACCATCTGTATGTAAAAGGAGCAGGTCCAGTTGCTAGGACTGTCTGGGAGAGTAGATTGGAGCATGTGGGTTGCTTCTCTGGAGCTGTCATGGATNTTGATTTTAAGTAAACTCCTTGACATGACAAGATGCTGAAACATGCTGGGCGTGGTGGCGCATGCCTTTAATCCTAGGACTAGGGAGGCAGAGGCAGGCAGATTTGAGTTCAAGGCCAGCCTGGTCTACAAAGTGATTCCAGGACAGCCAGGGCTACACAGAGAAACCCTGTCTCAGAAAAAAAAGAGAAAAAAAAAAAAAAGATGCTGAAACATTGTTGTGAGTGTGGGTGTGGGTGGTGATAGTGGTAGTAGTACTAGTAGTAATAATAGTAATAGTAAATCATATATATATATATATATATATATATATATATTAGACAATAAAGTTAAGTACATTTTGAGAGAAAAGAATTTTTCTTAGGTGTACATTTAAAACCCTTAGGTATAGGTGGTTGAAGTGAAGGAAGTCCCAATTCCAGGGAACAGGAGAGAAATCTCACCCTCTTGAATAGGTCGCAAGTGGGAATGTAGACTATTCATTGGCAGGTGTACTTATCCAAATGGAGTCTGTTTGGTCCATGAGAGGTAGGTCTGATTGTGTTTCTTAGAACTTGTAAGTTTACAAAAGAGATAAATTTGCTAACAGCATGAACAGTCTTTAAGATGAGCTTAGGAAAGACAAACTTTTGGTGGAGCAGAAAAAGCAAGAAGGGCATTTTCTTCTGTCTAGGAGGCTGAATATATATATACATATACATTAGAATGAGAAGCATTTTGAAGTATGTATTGAAAAGACAATTAAAAAACACTGGAATCTTTGACAACTTTGTGAATATGATAATTGATATATAGTTTAGCATGAAAAACACATTAGGTCTATAGTTAAAAGACAACCAAAGGAAACTTATATTTGTAACAATGACAGCTGATAGTATAGATTTAGCACAAGAAACACTTTAAGTCTATGGGATAAAGACAATCAACGGAAACTTAAAATTGGAACTTGTGATTAGAAAAGTTAGATCATAAGTGTGTTAGATCATAAGTGGAATGTTTTATTAGGGTTAGGCTAATTTATAAAAACTCTATTGATTAATGTTAGGACAGTGGCTTAACAAGGGGGGGGAATTGAAGCATTAAGTTACTGGGAACTGAGTTTTGAAAAGGAAGTAACAGAAGGTTATATCTGAGAAAGGTTATGTCTGAACTTGTGTATCCTTTATTGTGAAGCCTGTGAGTAAGGCAAACCTGTCTGTCTTTAATAAGAGATTCTAGCTATAGTTAGCTTAGCTGTCAATGTAGTCATACATTTAGGAAAAATAAATTTCAATCTAGATGTCATTAATTATAATGACAGAGGTTGGTCAATAGTCAACTACCTAAACAGTTTTCCCAGGTCCCTGTATTCTTCATCGCAACTCAGGCAGAGTCAGTGTGTCTAGTATGCCCAGAATACAAGGAGATTTTTTTTTCCTGTGGTGTAGGAATTTGGGAGAAATGACTCACCTTGTCCTAGGCGATATGACACATTGAACTGTCTGGGTATCCTCAATTTGACAACACTATAGGCTGCTGAGCCCAGGCAGTGGCAAGGCAATGGAGCACAGTTTCTCAGTGGTTATCATAACACAATCTAGGCAGTCTTGTCACTATGCCTATCTTCTCAGGCACCTTGATGGGGGTTGGGGGTGGGAGGTGTGGGTGTAGTAACTGTTATGCTTCGGGCATCTCTATCTTTCCTAATAAGATTAAACATTTACTGTTACATTTACAAGTTTCTGGGAAGATTGAGAGCTAGTATCTATTAAGAATATCTGAATTAGGCAATCTTTAACTTAAAGCAGTGATCTTTAACCTTTTAACTGTTGCAAATCTTTAAATTAATATTTAAATTATTATCCTACTAAGGCAGGATAGAAATCAGAGACCCTAAGTCAGGATGTTCTAAGGTGAGGAGGCAGTGAGGTAGGAACTGCTCATAACAAAGATGGTGGATGGGTGGTCATGAGACTGTCATTAACTAAGATGGCACTGGAGCTACAGCCAGTCATGTGACCTCCCTTAGCTAAGGTGGCACTGAAGCAATAGCATAGGAAAACCTTATCTGCCCACAAAAGATGGCAGACACTCATAAGACTGTCCCCAAACTAAATAGTGCTGAAGCTACAGCTCTGCCTGCAGCAACATCACATGTTTGTTATATCTTGGAATGGCAGAAATAATTGTGTATCAACAGATAAAAACATATAAAGACAAACACATAGAGATAATGGGAATGTTTTATCTGATGGACAAGAGGTCTCTCCTTTCACTGTATGCAACCTCTGTTGCTGTATCCAGAGCACAAACATAGGCAGAGGCTCAACCTGGTGTGAGCAGGGCACAAGTGGGGCAGGGTAAGAGAGCAAGCACCTTGGGAGGGGCGGGGAGTAAGAGGAGGGCCTGCAGCTGTGCTTTGCCTGCAACTCTGCTCTAGCACAGCATGATTTGTGCCCCATGGTTTTGGGTCTGGCAGGGAGCAAGAAAACAAGGGGGAAAGCAGAGAGAGGAGGCTGGAGGCAGCCACAGAGGTATGGCAGAATCATGGCAGAACACTGTTTCTCAGTGGTTATCATACCACAATCTAGGCAGTCTTATCGATGTGCCTAAATGAAGGAGGTAGAGCAAAGCAATAAAGCATCAAGAAATGGAGGTGGTCAGAGGGGACTCTACATAGCAATCTTTCCGTTTTTCTGGATGGCTATCGAGAAAGTTTTATGTTTTTGGTTTTGGTGGGTTTTTTTTTTTTTAAGTGCCCTTAAACAGCCATGTAGTTTTTGATTAGTGTATATTGGGGCCAAATTTAGCCTGTGAATTTGGAAGCCTTTAAGAGTGGGAGGCAAAAAAAGAAAAAGAAAAAGAAAAAGAAAACAAATAAATAAATAAACAAACAAACAAAAAAGAAAGAAAAAAAAAGAGTGGGAGGCATCCCAGTAGGAAGCCTGGGAGGGGCTGGGAAGACATACTCTTTCTGGGTGAGAGTAGCAGTTATTAATTTCCCCTACCAGCATCCTGAGAATAAGTTAATAACTAAAACAACAGGAGAGACAGATCACCAAGACCTCAAGCTGTCAACTGCAGTCTGAGCTCAGGCCAGTACCTAGTGGGCAGTGAGGAGAGGGGTTTACCCAGGCCTTGGGTTTCACAGCAATGAGAAGAGGAAATGACATAGGAGAAAGGATAACTCACTCAAGGGACAATGTCCTAAAATGAGGAGTCAGCAAGAAGGCCAATCATAAAGACTGTGAATGTCTCCATCCACAGGGTCACCACAGGGTGGCTGTGAGCTCAACATCCCTCCTTGGGACCAGGGGATATTTACACTGACCACTGTGGGAGAAGGAGCTTACCAATTTGCTTTTGTTTGGATGGATAGGTCTAGCGAGTGATCTGTTAACTGGAAAGTTCATATGGCAGCAGGAGATGTTAACCTGCAAGTTTTTAAAACTTGAGTCACAACACCAATGATGTGTTTTACAAAAAGAAATCCAGGAAATGTTTGTTAGAGCCGGGTATTGTGAGGGTGAGTGTGGTGGCATGGCGGGCCCATGCTGAGGCATCCCTTCCCCCTGAGGTATCAGCCATATGACAGGTTTAATACAGAATACATTTTATTTAGAGCATGGGAAGGGGAGTTGAGTAGGGATAAGAGAGGAGGCAGAGAAGGAAATTAATATTGAATTCTAGACAGAAAATTTTAGAACAGCACAAGTTTTCAACATCATAGAAGGGGCAATTTAGGAGAAATTAAAACAAATCTAAAAATTATCTATTATTGTAAAGAGTAAATGATCTCTAGTTCTTCTTTTCAGGTTCCTGTTTTAAATCCAAAGTACCTCAAGCAGAAATGTCAGGGGAACCGGAAGCCAAGAGCTGGGATGACACACAGAGCAGTGAACAGAAATTCTGCTACAGGTGGACCATTAGCAACTTCTCTTTTTTTGTTGAGGAGAGGGAGGAATATATTACAAGCCCAGTGTTCTCGTCAGAGGACAACGACAAAATGACATGGTGTTTGAGAGTATACCCAACCGGAGTTGATGAAGAAAACAAAGATTACGTGTCACTTTATCTGATTTTGCTCAGCTGTGAAAAGAGCCCAGTTTGGGCAAAGTTCGAGATTTGTATCTTAGATGGCAAGGGTGAAAAACGCAATACAGAAAGGATCTCAAGCTTTTCTAGAATACTGCCGCATCAGCCCTTTGGATTCGAAAAGTTCATTATTCGACATTCCTTCTTGTCTCCAGCCCAAGTGCTAACACCAGATGACAAACTTACCCTCCTCTGCAAGGTGAGCGTACTCCAAGACTCATTCAGCATTTATGGACAGAAACCAAGACCTGCAATCAAGGTTCCAAAGTGCACACTGGAAGATGACCTAGGCAAGCTGTGGGAGAATTCCCTCTTCACAGACTGCTGCCTGTTGGTAGCTGGCTGTGAATTCAGGGCTCACAAGGCTATCCTGGCAGCTCGCTCTCCAGTTTTCAGAGCCATGTTTGAACATGATATGGAGGCGAGCCTAAAGAACCATGTTGAGCTCCATGACCTGGATCCCCAAATCTTCAAAGAGATGATGTACTTTATCTACACGGGGATGGCACCACACCTCCACAGCCACTCAATGGCCTGTGATATGCTGGCAGCTGCTGACAAGTATGGCCTAGAGGGCTTGAAGGTCATGTGTGAGGATGCCCTCTGCAGGGACCTCTCTGTGGAGAATGCTGCACACACTCTCATCCTGGCTGACCTCCACAGCACAGAGCATCTGAAGACGCAGGCCCTGGATTTCATTACAGTTTATGCTTCCGAGGTCTCTAAGACCTCAGGGTGGATGTCAATGAAGGAGTCACATCCCCACTTGGTGGCTCAAGCATTCCACTCTCTGGCTTCTACACATCGTGTTTTTTGGGCCCTCCCTTCCAAACAACTTAAGTGGTCTTTAAGACCTAGTCAGCTATGACCTACACCTGTCTTCCAACAGCAACTGGGAAGTATTCTATCCTGTTCTTCTTGTTTGATTTTTTTTGTCTGATGTCTTGGAATCTGGGATTGAACTTAGGTATTGGTCTGAGGCACAGACCAAAAGGGTTTCTTCAGAGAAACGTGTCTGCATTGGGCTAACAGAAAAGATGACCAGGAGCTCAGAGCAAAGGAGAAATCAAACATGAATGTTTAGTCTTAAGAGAAGTGAAGGGGAAAGAAGGCTTTGTTTTTTTAAAAACTCAGTTTGGGATGGGGGTTGGGGGTGGGGACATCATTGTGGAGATGGTGGCAGGGAGGAGGTATAGGATGTGGTATGGGGATGGACTGGGAGAGGAATAAATAAACTGGAGTTTAATAAAACTGGAGTTTAAATAAAATAAAATAAAATAAAAGCAACTCAGTTTGGTTGTTTGAATAAACATGGCCCATGGGAAACGACACTACTAGGAGCTGTGGCCATGTTGGAGGAAGTGTGCTCTTGTTATAGGAAGTTTGTCGTCTCCGTGGAGGCCTGGCTTTGAGGTAATGTATGTGGTCAAGCTCTGGCCAGTGTCAGTCTCTTCCTGACTGCCTTTATATCAAGGTGCTCAGTTCCTCCTCCAACATCATGTCTGCTTGGACACTGTCATGATTCTCGTGACGATGATAATAGACTGTACCTCTGAAACTGTAAGCCAGTCACAATTAAATGTCCTTTTTAAAGGTTGCTTTGGTCATGGTGTCTCTTCAGAGCAATGAAACCCCAACTAAGACACTAGAAAGAAAATCAACTGGAAAAAATGAATTTTACTCTTAGAGAACATTTAAGTTCCCAGAATGCATAGGAGAGTTCTCAAACATCTGTAACAGGTGATCCAGAGTATCTGATGCCTTCTTCTGGTCTCCGTGGCTATGATGGTTTCAATATGTTTGGTCCAAGGAGTAGCATTGGCCTTGGAGTTGTGGCCTTGCTGGAGTAGGTGTGGCCTTGTTGGAGTAAGTATGTCATTGTGGTTGTGGACTTTGAGACCCTCATTCTAGAAGGATCCTAAGGGCTTTTTCCAGTCCCACACCTTCCTTACAGTTTCGCCCTCCAGCATGGGGTCAAGGCTAGGCCAAGTTCCATTCTTCACCCATAGGAACATTCTTGAGTAAAAATTTCTCAGATTGTACTCACTGATAGTGACCCTCTGGAAAGTACTTGACCCTCTGGAAAGTCCCAGGTAGAGTTCAAATGCTTGTCATGCTTGCTAACCAATAGATTTAAAGGTCAATATGCTTAGCAATAAGTTTGACTTGTGACCTTGCTGATGTAACCTGTGCCCCACAAAAGTATAAAAACTGCTTGTAATAGCCATTCAGAGTCACCTTCTCGTCACTTGCCTCGAGGGACTGATTGAGGGTGTACCCGATGTGCCAGAAAATAAACATCTTGCTTTTGCATCAGAAAAAAATAACAACAAAAAAAAGACCCTCATCCTAGCTCCCTGGATGCCAGTCTTCTAGAAGACTTCAGATGAAGGTGTAAAACTCTCAGCTCCTCCTGTACCATGCCTCCTTGGAGGTTGCCATGCTCCAGCCTTGATGATAATGGTCAGAACTTCTGAACCTATAAGCCAGCCCCGATTAAATGTCCTTATAAGAGTTGTCTTAGTCAAGATGTCTGTTCACAAACACAAGTTATTTACATTGAAAATCTGGCATCTCCATTTGTCCTTCACAAGGATTGCTTAGATATGGCAAGAGTTCAGGCTACAACAGCAAG
>NC_034593.1:83384128-83397057 GCF_900095145.1 Mus pahari
AAACCAGCTCTTTAGACAAAACCATACCTTAACAAAATATGATATGAATACAAAAATTGGATTCTGTTTATTGATTCCTTTTGTGGATTGCCTGGGTGTTATTTGTATTTTGATGCTAATTCTACCCCGATGAGGAGCAGGGTCTCATACTCCACATGAACCTGCTCCCCATTTTAGGCGGTCACATAAAAACTGGGCAATGGAAGGGAAAGGCAGGGCTAGAAGTTTTAGAGGAGAGAGGAAGGAAGAAAAAGGAAAATGAGAAGGAGGGACAGAGAAAGCAGAAGATGGAGGAAGAGAATATGGAAGATAGAGCAGAACCATGTGGCCTGGAGGAGCCACAAGTAGCAAGGGATCTCATAACTGGGGAATAGGGTAGTGTAGTGGTATATCTGCCCAATTTAGCTATGCAGCTTTTAAATAGTATACTATTTAAAAGCTATTGAGTTGTGTGTTCTTTGCATGGGCATATTGGGGTTGGTGATTTACCAATACAAATCTGGCTGGTATTAAATATTAAGACTATGTGGTGTTTTTCATTTGCAGATATTTATGTGGGCAAGAGAGAGAGTGAAACCATGGAGGGGTCATAGATGGTCTACAGACTCACCCCGGGTGGGGACTGGTGGGGTGGATGACCTGTAGAACAAGAGCAGTAGCTCCAGACATTCTCTGGAAGGATGGCCTTGGCTGACTTAGCAAGCCATCAGAGGGAACCAGGGCCAGAGGCCATTTTCCTCATTGGGCAAGGAAGAAAGGGTGGCTACTGATTCCAGAGCCTAGCCCAAACTAGCCTGGATTTTTAAAACTACAAGCAACAGATTCCAGAGGTGTTTGCCTTCAGAGGAGGCAGTTTTAGTCCATTTAGCTCTTGATCTGGATGACTGGGGAGCAGGGTCTCAGGAGGCAGTGAATTCAGCAGGTTTGAAGGTCATCTGGTTTAATGAAGTAGCAGAGCTAGCTTATATAGCTGGAATCTGGGTAAGGATGGTTGGGGGGGAGGGAAGGAAAAGGAAGGAAGTGTCACTGTGGGGATCAGAGCCTTCTAAGCTTATCAGCTAGATTAGTAGACTGCTGATCACAGAGTCCTGAGAAGCCACTACTCTGACAAGGAAAGAGAATCCTAACTGGCTTTATCATGACTTGTCTTTGTCTCTATGCAGTTGAGTAGGCACAAGCCTGATTTTGTTAGAGAGTGGCCCCATTTCTGCCGTGTTTTAGTGAACCCACTACCCCCCATCCCCCCACCATGCTGTGCCTCTCCACTGCCCCAGGTCTGGGATATGGACAATTCTCTACTGTCCATTATCTGGCTTGGGAACCCACAAAACAGCATTGAATTTACATACAAACAGATTCATTGATCAATGGAATCAAACTGAAGACCCAGACATAAACCCACACAAGTATCAATAATTGAATATTTTGGTTAAAAAAAAAAAAAAAAGACCAGAAATACGCACTGAATAACAGCCAGGCTCTTTAACAAATGGTGCTGGTAAAACTAAATAGCTGTATGTATAAAATGCAAATATACCCATACCTTTTACCCTGCACAAACTCAACTCCAAAAGAATCAAAGACCTCAACATAAATCCAGGTACACTGAAAAAAAATAAAAAAAAGAACAGAAAGTAGAGAATAGCCTTGAACTCATTGGCACTGGAGAAGTCTTTCTGAACGGATCATTGGTAGTGTTACCACTAAGATCAACAATTAGTAAGTGGGACCTCATGAGACTGAAAAACTTCTGTAAAGCAAAGGATACTGTCACTTGGACAAAGCAGCAGCTTTCAAAATAGGAAAAGAATTTACCAATTCCACATCTGACTAAGGGCTAATATCCAAAATGTGGGGTTTTTTTTAAAATCAAAATTATTTGATGATAGGTTATTTCTTTGCTCATGAAATGAGCCAATTCAATTCGAATATATTAAAGGCAAGCGTATTGGGTAGCTGCGCTCAGTCTGGTGAGTTCACTGGCACAAAGGAAGGAGGGCAGGGAAGGGGCCTATGTGCCAAGGGTGTGGGGGCGGGGACCACTGAGTTATAAGGAAAGAGCCTCTGGGGGAAGGGCAATCTAGCATCTGGACTGGCAAGTTCAAGGTTGGGGGCAGGGTATGCCAGGTAGGGATTGAAGGATGTTGGAAGAACCTAGAGGCCGGGCGTGGGGGCACACGCCTTTAATCCCAGCACTTGGGAGGCAGAGGCAGGCNGATTTCTGAGTTCGAGGCCAGCCTGGTCTACAGAGTGAGTTCCAGGACAGCCAGGACTATACAGAGAAACACTGTCGAGAGAGAGAGAGAGAGAGAGAGAGAGAGAGAGAGAGAGAGAGAGAGAGAGATTTATTAATCTGGGTGGTGGTGGGCCAGAACTTGGGGGGAGGCAGAGGCAGGCAGATTTCTGAGTTTGAAGCCAGCATGGTCTACAGAGTGAGTTCCAGGACAGCCAGGTCTACACAGAGAAACCCTGTCTCGGAAAAACCAATTAATAAAAAAAAGGAAGAAGAAGAAGAACCTAGCGTAGAGGCCTGGTTTGTTTGTTTTTTGTTTTTTGTTTTTTTGTTTTTTTTTTTCGAGACAGGGTTTCTCTATATAGCCCTGGCTGTTCTGGAACTCACTTTGTAGATCAGGCTGGCCTCGAACTCAGAAATCTGCCTGCCTCTGCCTCCCGAGTGCTGGGATTAAAGGCGTGTGCCACCACGCCGGGTTCCCTGGTTTGTTTTGATATATAAAATATGTATATTCATCTCTTTTCCAAGGGTCTGAAACCACACACTCGATATTAAAAAAACAAAGCAAAACAAAAACCCAAGTAACCCAAATTGGTACAGGTGTAAACAGAGAATTCACAATAGAGAAAATGCAAATGGCTGAGAATCACTTAAAGAAATGTTCAACATTCTTAGTCATCAGGGAAATTCAAATCAAAACTACTTTGAGATTTCATTTTACATCTGTCAGAATGGCCAAGATCAGTAACAAAAGAGACAGCTCATGCTGGCAAGGACATGAACCCTGGAACACAGTCCTCTATTGCTACTAGGAATGTAAACTTTTACAGTCACTATGTAAATCACTATGGTGATTCCTCAGAAAGATAGAAATCAATTTACCTCAAGATCCACCAATACCACTGTTGGGCATATACCCATAGGATGCTTCTTTCTATCACAGGGCACTTGGTCAACCATATTTGTTGCTGCTGTACTCATACTAACCAGAAGTGGCAAACAACCTTAATATCCTTCAAAAGGAAAATAGATTTAAAACTGTTGAACATTTAAACAATGGAGCATTACTCGGGTGTTTTTAAAAAGAATTGAAAGTCTGTCCTATCTCATAGTTGGAGAAGGCCCACATGCAAAACTCCCTGTACTCACAATCTTGGCTTTCATCCAGGCCCAGATCCACTACTTTGAGTTGGTACACCCCAATATCTACTTCATCTATGAGCTGCTGAAGTATATGGAGGAGCCAGTCCTGCAAAATCGGTTGTCTTTATTGACTAGGGCTGGTCCTCTACTGCCTGCTGCTCCTCAGCATGGAACAGCTTCAGCTGCGCCCAGCATTTCTTGTTCTGCTGGGAGACAGAGACAGCACAGGACACTGGTACTGTGTGCAGGCCACAAGCACAAACCATGAGCCTAGTGAGCCTCCCACCCACCCACCGTGAGACTCAGGTTGGCAGAGAAGTGTGTAGCAGCTTGCAGCTGGCACAGAACCTTCCCCCCCCAACCCCCAACCCCCTGCCTAGCCACAAGATCTCCCTGAGTCTGGGTAACAGCAGAGTCTCAGCATGGTCCAATGATTTTGGTGTTTCAGAAACCTGGAACCAGACCAACAATTCATTGCAATCCATATTTTCATGTAAAGATGTTTGAGATAAATAGACACATACATACATACACACTCACACACACACACACACACACACTGTGTGACACACTGCCACTATGACAAATGAATATGGGATGGAGACGTGGAAATGATGAAGGGACAGAACAGTAAATGCACAGTAGAGAGAGACAGAACTGGAGATGGGATGTCGGTGACCATTGTGAGAGAAAGCTGCGGTGAGTGGGGGAACATGTCATTGCTGAGTAGGGCCAACAGGGTGATGTTTAGCAGTTGGAGCTTGTGCAGACTCAGCTCCCAAACAAGCTACCCAACTGTACAATCACCCAGGCTTTGAGCAATGACAAGATGTCCAATATGAAGAATGTTTCATTTTCTGGATTGGACCTCCCCAGAAGACCTCTATGATCTCTGTGATGCCCGTGGACTCCATGCATGTATATGTGCTTGGCTGCTCCAGGCCATGCCAAAGCCAATGTTCTTGTGGATGTCTATGATCTTAGCTGCCATTGGAAGTCATCTGAATGTCCAAGGACCATTATACTGTCAGAGGCCAGGTGGATGGCTGTGGTGGCTTGGTCCATGTAAAGTGGCACTATTATGTGGTGTGGACTTGTTAGAGAAAGTGTGTCACTGTGTAGGTGACCTTGGAGGGAGGCTTATTGGGGTTGGAGATTTACTGCAACACCCAGTGCTCAAGCTCTGCCCAGTCAGGAAAAGAGCTTCCTCATGGTTGCCTGCAGAACTGAGTCCCATCCTACCTGCCTTTCAATCAAGTTAGAGAACTCTCATCTCTTGGTCAGCATTTAAAGCTTAGGAAAGCTTGCTTTTGAATTTGGACTAATATGGTGAAATTGGATGTGCTGGAGAATCTCAGGATTAGTCTCAGGATTGGGCATGGGGTTTGTGGCTTCATGAGCTCAAGCCAGGCTCAGGGATCTCTTCCTGATGCCTGCTAATCTGGATGTAGAATGCTCAGCTACATCTCCAGTACTGTGTCTGCTTGCATGCCACCCTGCTTCCTGCCATGATAAAAATGTACTAAAACTCTGAACCTGTAAACAAACCCCAATTCAATGTTTTCATGTGAGGAGTCTATGTGGTCATGGTATCTCTTCACAGCAAAAGAACACTGACTAAAACGGTAACCAAGAACCAAAGTGTAGATAACTCAGTGACCTGCAGTAAAACCAAATACTACTGGTCTTTAATAAAAAAAGGTTAACAATAAAATATATACTCCTTAATCAGTACATTATTCAGTTATCATCAGAGAAGCTTCCTCCTGCAACAGCTTGGAATAAATACAAAGATCAAAACCCAGACCCAGAGAGACAGAGATACACATGAGACACAGAGACAGATACACAGAGATAGAGACAGAGACACACAGAGAGATATCTCTCTTTAGAGACATCTTCAAACACACAGCTCTAAATTAGATGTTTCCAATAAATCTCAGAATTCAGAGAGCCCCAAGGAAGACAATCAGGAGCCGTGAGGGAGACAGAGGGGATGGAGGACATCAGGAAAACAAAGCCCTTTGAATCCCACTTATCTCACAGACACTGAGGCAGCAGTCTCAGGGCCTCCAGGGATCTGTACCAGGTCCTCTGCATATATACTTTAGCTGTTAGTGTAGTTCTTTTATGGGTCTCCTGAAGGTGTGAACAAGTCGGACTCTGATTCTTGTGTCTTCTCTTGGGTCTTTTATGTTTTTCTGTTGGCTCATCTTGTCCAATTGATTATGATGGGTTTTGTTTTATATTATTATATTTTATTTTGTCCTTTAGTTGTTATCTTGTAGAAAGCTGTGCTTTTTTAATGAGAGACAGAAAGGGAAAGGACCCATATGGGAGAGGAAGTGGGAAAGAACTAGAATAATTGAGGGAAACACTACTCACTCAGATTATACAGTATTAATAAAAAGTCTATTTTTAATTAAAGAAGGGGGAGGAAGAAGAGATGCCTGGGAAGAAAAAAATATAGTAGTTTTCCAGATTTTTCAGAATGAGATAAGCAGTGCTTCTAAGTAGTGCCCCTCTGGTTTTGTTTTAGTGTAATGTCATCAGGGACATTAAAATTCAGTGGTAACCATGTATAAGGACACAATTCTGCAAAGGGGGGGGGGGTAAAATAAAGAATAGGAGTGTCTTAGTCAGGGTTTCTATTGCTGACAAAACATCATGACCAAGAAGCAAGTTAGGGAGGAAAGGGTTTATTCAGCTTATACTTCCACATTGCTGTTCATCAGAAAAGGAAGTCAGGACTGGAACTCAAGCAGGTCAGGAAGCAGGAGCTGATGCAGAGGTCATGGAGAGATGTTACTTACTGGCTTGCTCCCCCTGGCTTGCTCAGTTTCCTTTCCTCTAGAACCCAAGACTACCAGCAGGGATGGCACCACCCACAATGGGATAGGCCCTCCCCCCTTGATTACTAATTGAGAAAATTCCTTACAGCTGGATCTCATGGAGGCACTTCCTCTTGGGAGGCTCTTTTCTCTGTGATAACTCCAGCTTGTGTCAAGTTCACACACAAAATCAGCAAGAAGCTTGCTCTTTGAGATTCTTGGCTCTTTCTCCCAACTGTGATGTCTCCTTTCAGTTTTCACTGTCTCACTCAATGTTTTAGAAAAATGGTTTACTTCATGTTTATAGTGTTGTTCCTGCATGTGTATCTGTGCATTACTGGATGTGTGCTACCCACAGTGTAGTGCCAAGGAAGCGTTAGTGACCTCCGAAGGACCAGACAGGAGCTGATCAGATGCAGTCACATCAGGGTCCTTACTCAAGCTAGCTCCAGCTCAGCCCACCACCACCATACAGGATGGTTTTGGTGGAAAGTAGCCTCACACGTGTATTGGTATGAGGTTTTGTAGAAAGCACCAAGCTGGGAGTGAGTATTTCTAGCCTGGCAAGCATCTCATTGGAAAGCTATCGTGGCCTTTAGCATAATTGGCTGGTGCTGGGAGTCAAACCATAAACTTAGCTTCTGCTTCCCTCTGCATTGGTGGTTGTTAGGCACGGGGAAGGCGTGATGGGTATTAACCTGGAAATGTTGGCTTTGTTGGGAGAGAATGACCTGGAGACCAGGTCTTATTGGGGTTAGCCTAGAAACTGGAGCTGGGCTCGGATTTTGTTGGGGGTGGGGGGTAACTTGGAAATTCATGATAGGTACTGGCCTGTTAGTTTACCTGAATTCAAGTTCTCTAAAATAGAGTGAGAACTTAAAAATATGGTCTTTCAACAGACACCAGAAGAGGGCACTAGATCCCATGAGACTGGCATCCAGGTGGATGTGAGTTGCATTTGGGTACTAGGAATGAAACCTGAGTTCTACTGAATGGTAGCCAGTGCTCCTAAGTGCTCAGTTATCTCTTCAGAACCTGTCCCACTTGGTTCTGATTACACACCTGTAGGTGTCCTCAGCATGTGGTTGCATAGAGGGGAACTTGACAAGTAAATTCTGAGAGCTTCTGAGGTACAGAGCTTGCAGAGCACAATCTCTGCTTTCAGTTTCATCTTCCTACCTTTGGTCTTTGGAAAGAGGAGTTCAGCCTCTGGCCCTATCAATTCTCCATCTTCCCACACTCAATTGTATCCATGCTGTTCCCTGACTATTACTAATATCAAGCAGTTTCGGAGTCCATGGAAGTATTTAATTATCTCCTCTATTGCAAATATTTGCAGGCCTTTGGATCTGCTGACTAGCTCTATCTTGTCTTATTGNAACTAAGATAAAATACCTTTCTGGTATAATAAATTACATTACACCTGTAATTTATAAACCATGGGNTTTATTCCTACAGTCTGAGGGTCAGGAACGNTCAAGATCCNAGNACATGCATNTCTTCATAAATGGCACCTTCTATAAGGGATATAATGGTAGGAGAGCCAATTGGCAAACATCTCCTCACATCCTTTCTCCTCTTTGACTTTGTGAAAGTAGCNCAAGTAGCTCCNGCTGGCCTCNAACNCATGGTCAAGCGTGCCTTTTTTGTTCTCCAAATCCTTGCTCGATCTGAAACGTGTTGGGATTCCTGGGTTGAATTTTTATATAAGAGTACTTTCCAATTCCTGAGGATTAGCATATGACCAAACAAACTTACAAGGGCCCTACTTTTATTTCTTTTTATTGAAAATAATTTTTCACACAATATATTCAGATTGCAGTTTGCCTTCTCCCATCTCCTTTCAGCCCCCAACATCTCCCTGCTCATCCAACTGCACAGTTCTCACTCCTTCTGGTCAGATGACAAGCAGACAAACAACACCAGGATGAAAAACAAAGAAAAGGCACATGAGACACACATGCACTCACACTCAAATGCACAAAGCCAATAAAATACAAAATCATGAACCGAAACACACAAGGAAAAGTCTAGACAGAAAAAAAAAAAAAAATGACCAAACAAAATATGGCAGCGGGATAAAGTACCATTCGGTATTTTGTGTAGGCTATCAACTCCTTGATATGGAGTTGAGTGTTTCTGCCGGCAGTCACACTCCGAACCCGGTCTGCCCTGGAAGGCAAGCTGGGGAAGGGAAAAGACGGCGGGAAATAACCAGGCTAAGACAAGAGATCCTGATCAAAGCCCAAGGTTTAATGAATTACTCAGTTTTTATACCGTGGGAAAAAGCCCTTCCCCCCGCCCCCGCCCCAAGTCTTGGGGTCTGTAGCACAGGTGAGAGCCTGTAGGCGGGCCCTGAGAACGCTGTGTCTGGAACAACTAAAAGTCTTCTCAGCAGTCAATGGCGACACTTTGAAGGGCAGCGCCGGTGTAAACAATAGAGCCTGCTTGACAGATCTGAAGATTATCACCGCAGGTGGTCGCGAGCCAGTGGCTGCAGAGGTCTGAGAAAGCCTGTTTCGAGGCTGGGAGAATGCTACATGGGGTCTGCTCATAAATGTTGTTTATATAACCAGGGAAGCTCTGTTAGAAAAAATAATCTTTTCTTTTACAAGCAGTTATGATTTGGAGAGAGCATCCCAGTCAGGAATAGGAGATGTGTCCAGTTCCCCACTTCAGCTCTGGCACCTGGTCTGGCCCCGTGCATGCTGCCACCGTCTCTGTGAGTTCATATATGACTCAGTTCTGTTCTNTCAGGAAGAGACTGTTTCCTTTGTTCATCCATCCTCCCTCGCTCTCACAATCTTTCTTCCTCCTTTTCCCGTTAGTCCCCTGAACCTTGAAGGGAGGGCTCGAAGAAGGTGTGCCATTTCAGACAGTCTTCCAAAGTCTCGCACTCTTTTCCCATTGCCCAGTTGGGCCTTGTCTTACTCNACATCACATGGAAGATAGAGTTCACCCTGGGAACTGTGAGGAGCAAGGTCTGCCTCAAACCATGAGCAAGCTGCCTAGGCACTTTCCTGTATGGATTCAGGGAGATTCAACATCCACGGAGCACACCGTGCTGTCAACTTCCCAGAACCTCTGACCTACAGAAGAGTGTACTGTGCTGCATATTAGTTACGGTTCTTTTCTTAAGCAGGAACTTTGCAGGGAATTTTGGACTCATACAAAAATTGAGCAGACATACAGTAATTTAGCTTAAGTTCCTTCTCCCTTGAATGAGTTTAGTCTTAGTGGAATCTTGCATGAGTGTGATTCATTTGTTATAAATAATGTATTGATAGTGATACACCAACAAAGGTTGGGAAATTCCACACATTAGAGTTGATTTCCTTAAAGATATTTTGTCACAGGTGTCACACGTCTAAGAGTTACGAGAACTACTCTCAGTCTAAGGATATATGGATCAGCATTAAAGTATGTTGCCAACAGGCACAAAGCCCTGATTTCAGTTTCTAAAACAAATACAATTAATAATGATGGTGATGGTGATAACCACAATGACGATGATAAAGGTATTGATAAAATTCAGTGGAATGCAGTTGGTTACCTGTTCCTACTACCGACACCTTCAGACACAGATTTATCCTGGAGTGTCTCAGAAGCAGACTCTAGATGACACAGTGAACAGCAACCTAAGTTTCACTGGCTCCTTCTTGTAAGGTCTATAAATAAGTCAATGATAATGACTTTCTGTGAATGAAATTCCAGGGCAGTGGAGGCTACAGAGGAGAAGCCAAATGCTACATACCTGATTTGCAATTGTCTAATTCAGAAGAAAATTCACTGTGACTCTCATTTCAGACAACCCTACATAACATTGTGATAGACACTGAAAAGCAACATTGTGTCCTGTGCACCTGTGGGCATATTATATACCTTTAAAACATAGATCATTGGTTTTAGTCTTTGGTTTAGTTTTGGTTTTGTTGGGTTTTTTGTTTGTTTGGGGTTTTGTTGTTGTTGTTGTTGTTTGTTTGTTTGTTTGAGAAATTATCAGTGGTCTAAGGTAATATCTACAGTTAAAGTGGGCTTTCACAGTGTAGTCTCCTGACAGTTGTGCCCCATCACCAGCTTGTGGGGAGATGTATCAGAGGCAACAGCAGATTCTTACACTCTTAAGTTGGCTTTTTGTTTGACCTTTGTGTAACTCTGACATTTGAGTCCTTAAAAATCAGACTGTCTTAGCACTACCATATATTTATCTTTATTTTTTAAAGCAGTTGACTCCGTTTCTTTGGAAACGGTATTATGGTGTCAGTGCCTGAACACAAAGGAAGAGTCACAGAATTTGTTGACCATTTTGGTGACTATGTTCTCCTCAAGGTTTGCTTGGACAGGCTGTGGGAAGGAAAGGAGCAGAGATTAGTTTTCTAGTGCTGCCATGGTAAAAGCTGGCACCCTTCGTGCTTCTCGCTTTTTCTTTCTTTCGTTCTTTCTTAAACATTCTTTTATTATTAGATATTTTCTTTATTTACATCTCAAATTTTATCCCCTTTCCTCATTTCCCCTCTGAAAATCTCCCTATCCCATCCTCCCTCCCCCTGCTCACCAACCCACCTACTCCCGCTTCCTGGCCCTGGCATTCCCCTACACTGGGGCTTCGAGCCTTCACAGGACCAAGGGCCTCTCCTCACATTGATGTCCCACAAGGCCATCCTCTGTTACATATGCAGCTGGAGCCTTGAGTCCCTTCATGTGTAGTCTTTGATTGGTGGTTTAGTCCCTGGGAGCTCTGTGGGTATTGGTTGGTTCATATTGCTGCTCCTCCTATGGGGTTGCAGCCCCCTTCAGCTCCTTGGGTGCTTTCTCTAGCTCCTCCACTGGGGACCCTGTGCTCAGTCCAATGGATGGCTGTGAGTTAGTGCTTTTTCATNAGGCATTAGTGCAGAGGCCAAAGGCAGAAAGTCAGAAGGGTTCCCCTGGAGCCCTCAGCAGTGTACTGGAGGCTGTTGCTCTTCTCAGCCTCTAGATGGTGCCACACTGCCCGGCATGGGCTCCCGGGCAGATGCACGAAAGCCTCTCCTGCTTCCCTCTCTCTGCCTCTTTACATTTTCCTTCCCATTTACAAGGACTTCCATGATGCCAATATCCACCTACATAACACAAGATGACCTTCTTGTCTCAGGCCCTAGCTCTGCAGAAAGAGATAGGAAGGAGAAGTCCAAGACCATCCTGGACTTCAGATTGAGTGAGAGAACAACATGGATGAGAGCAGAGGTTCTCAACTTGTGGATTTCAATTCCTAAAAAGGGGTCAAATGCCATATACCCTGCATGTCAAATATTTACATTATGATCATAACAGTAGCAAAATTACAGTTATGGATTAGCAGTAAAATAGTTTTATGGTTGGAGTTTACCCCAACATGAGGACCTATATTAAAGCAACAGCATTAGGAAGGTTGAGAACCACTGGACCAGAGAAAATCTCTCTCAAATAATTAAAGAAAAAAGTAAATAAACAAGAAAAATAAGAGAGAAAATATCATTAAAAGATGCATCTGCTTCTAGCCCTTAGAACGGTGCAATTATGCTCAGATCCTGCTTAAGACAAGAGAATTTGGAGTTCAGTTTTTACATTTTATATTTGCTTCTATTTCTTTCTGGAAAAATAGTAATTACTTATAATTTCTAGAAGATTAAATGAATGCTTAGGCGTTGTTGCCTGTAGGAAGAAGGGCTAATCTACAGTAGTTGGGTTGTCTCCTACTTAAGAGCAAGTCAAATGGAATCAGCAGGGCAGTCTGGGCTGGAGAGTCTATATCACAATGCAAGAACAAAATAATTTCCTTTTGGCTTCACTTTGCTTTATCTGCTTGACTTCTTGATTTTATTTTAAATACAAGTGTTAGAAATAGTCCTCTCTGGATAAATTCTTTCAGATCCACTTAATGATGTGATATATGAATATCCTAAATGCTTCTCAACTGAATCACCATGACTGACAGGATTCAGCTTCTCAATACTTCATAGTCTGCAACCTTTACTGGCGAGTTCTGGCCTCTTCTAACTCAAAACTGCCATGCTTGCTCTGCTGGGCCTTAAAAATGAGAGGTCATTCTGTTTTCCATTTGAGGCACAGAATATATATACCAGATATCAAAGAAGACTCTTCAGGATGTTTCCCCTTCCATGCAGTGAGTGGTAAAATATTCTCTATATCACGCATCTCTCTCTACTTCTTGTCTTGGAGAGACTTACTATGCCTAGAAGACCCTAAAATACATTGAGTGATTCAGTCAGCTCAGAAATTCTCAGTCTAGCCCCCCTTAAGTCTGATTCCCAGTGCTGATCATTCCTCTATACTGTTCATGTAACAATTGGTTTTGAACTATTTATTTTTGATTCTCTACCCAGACTTCCTGCAGGAGGCTGAAAAGTACCATCTGTGGCTCTTCATGGGTAGATTAGGGTCTTTGAAGTCAGGTCCCTACTCCCTCACCTCTGTCATTCGAAAATTCTGTATATGATCACTTTCAGATTCTTCACTTGCAGGAAAGATTGCTAAATGGTTATCTCTGCGCCCCCTGGAGCTCCTGGAGCATTGTGTAAGGGAGCAACCTCTCACAGGGGAACTAAGGCCATCCGGGCACAAAACATGGGCTTTGCCTGTATGATTTCTCATTGCACAGCAAACCAGCCTTTGAAACCTTCTCCCACCTGCATGGAAGAATAGACCACCAGTGGAAGAAGAGCAAAGGACAGAGAATCACCCCA
>NC_034593.1:83399433-83401017 GCF_900095145.1 Mus pahari
AAGATTCACACATGCTCACACAAAACACACACACATATGCAGGCATCTGTTCAAAAGGAGAAAATAAAGTCGCCTTGGAATATGGAATGGGCATCATAGGCCCATTGAAGGTTTGATTGGTTACTATGCAGGCTATTGCTACCACTGGGTCCATGCTGCACATATACAATATAGATATTTTATTTTATTTTTCTTAATTCCAAAAAGCAATTTCCATCCCGTATGAAAACTGAGTAAAAAGTACAGGCAGTTTCCCTCAAGAGTTTCTTCCCTTAGCATCGTCTCTCTCAGTGTGTTCCTGTATAACAGCTGATGAGTCTGCAGTGGTGCTTTAGCCTTCACAATAGCCAGACAAAAATGAAGCCAATTTAGCAACAATACAAAGAATAGGCAGCTTACCACTAAATCCCGGTCTTTTTCAGCTTCCCTTAACTTACTTAGAGCTGTTTAAATGCCTGGACCATGATGCCTTTCCCCAGACTCACTGTGAAAGCTCCACACACCCCACTGTTTATCCCGGTCAGGACAGCAACACTTGTTTCCACGTCTGTAGAAATGTGGAACTGAACAGCTGAGCAGGTCCTAAGATCACTTCAGGTGTTTGTGGAGGTGCTCCAGGAAAGGGTCCATTGCAGAGGCCAGAGGGTGGTACACTTCAGCCACCAGGTGGGAATGCGACCCCATCACTAACTTCTACTCTGAGGCCTTGGAGACCTTGGAAGCATGCGTGATAATGAAATCCAGTGCCTGTGTTTTCAGCCTTTGTGCACTGTGGAGGTGAGGATGAGTGTGTGTGCATCCTCCTCCAAGAGAGGTCCCTGCAGAGGNCATTTTTCTACTTCTGGCATCTCTAGTGGGGCACATCTTCTATTTAGCTGCATTTCTGTTTAGGATGAGCAGTCAGTGCTATGGCTTATTGAGGAGCTGCCAAGATAAATAGCACTCTATAAATAACATGGTATCCAATTCTCCTTTGGTTATAGTTTAAAACTTTTGAAGCACTATATTTTCAATAGTATTTAGGAAATTTTATACATAAATACAGTTTATTCTGATCCTGTTCACATACCCCTCGCTTAACTCTTTAATTTCCACCCTTTACCCATATGAACTTCAAGAACATTTATTTATTTACTTACTTACTTATTTATGTTTTTGTTTTTGTTTGTTTGTTTGTTTGTTTTTGAGACAGAGTTCTCTCTGTAACAAGCTCCAGCTGTTCTTACTAGCTTTGTAGACCAGGCCGGCCTGGAACTCCCTGCCTTTGCCTCCCAAGTGCACCACCATGCCCAGTGCAAATTGTTTTTTAATAATCCACTCAGCTCAGTTTGTGTTCTGTATATACTTATCAGTGGGGGATATGGAAGGTGTGTTTTGGACCTACCAGCCGCCACAGCCTTAAGAACAATAAGTCTCCTTTCCCCAAAACCATCACCTTGGCAGTTACTGCTTCAAAAGTGTGTGTGTGTGTGTGTGTGTGTGTGTGTGTGTGTGTGTGTGTGTGTGTGTAGTACACAAAGGTCTAAAGCATGAGCATATGGTGCCCTCAGAAGCCAGAAGTGTCTGTTGGAGCTCCTGGAAGAG
>NC_034593.1:83401302-83402763 GCF_900095145.1 Mus pahari
ATGCTGCAAGCTATCCTGTGCACGCTGGGAACTGGGAAAGATATTCAGCACCCTTTGTGAGCCATTTTCCCAGTCCACCTCAGCTACTTTCTTAAGGAAACAACTCTGAAAGCCTAGGAGCTCTCTACAGCTTTTGCAGTCTAAAATAACTCAGCAGGAATTAAACAGGTTTTCATGATTCAGTTCATGATTTTTTTTTTTTTTACAGTTTGTGGCTATGTCCTAGCCTAGACGTTGCCATATGGACCAGCTTAGCCTCTGACTAACGTGTTCAGTTCCAGCCCAGGCTTTAATCTTAAGATATTGTCAGCAGCCATTTAGTGCTAGATTGTTTTTTGTTTTTTTTGTTTGTTTGTTTTGCCACGAGGTGTGTTTTATTTTCATCAGTCATACAAATAATTTTCTATAATATCCCAGGTCAAACCGGTGAAATTTGGCAGTCCAATTATTTGGGGGAGGGGGGTCCTCTTCGAGACCCCCGGGCCGATGGTATCGGCGCCAAGTGCCTGAGTTCACAGTGCAGCTTGTGGCTCGCGCCCATTTTGCAGGTGGCTCTTCCTCCACATCACAAGGGGGTCTTGGAGATGACAGGATGGGGTGGGGTGGGGAAATCTTCCTAGGCTTTTAGGAGATTTCACTCCTCTTTCCTGTTCAGTGGTCTCCTTGGTCGGCAGAGTGTTTTTCTCCTGCGTCTCAGTTTTCTTCAGCTTGGCCTTATTGAAGCTGGCGATTTACCCATGTGCAGCTTGTCCACCGTTTTCTTACAACTCAGGGATTCTCGTTCTGAGCTCGCGCTCCAGGTGCTTCCACTCACATGGCTGCAGCAAGAGACCCGGTGCCAGCGTTTTTTTGACCTAACAGTTTTACCACTGCTACCATCTTCCCAGAATCCCCTCTCTACAGTTCTGTAAACTGTGCTGTATTGAAATATGTTTAATTTTCTTTCTTTGTTTCTTTTTTTCTTTTCTTTTCTTTTTTGGTTTTTTTCAAGTCAGGGTTTCTCTGTGTAACCTTTCATTTTCTTAATACAAAGCCCTTTTAGGAAGAGTTCTCACCTGATACAGAAACTGTTCACAGACTGTTGCCTGTTGGTGTGTGTGTGTAAAAACTCTGCTAATGGAAAGGAATATATGAATATTAATAAGATGGTTAAAACATAGTCTATTTAATTAATGGTGAAACAATTCACATAGTAAAAATTTACTTTTAAAATATTTCATTTTTGGATTATCTATAAAAGGGTGTCCTTTCAAGGAGTGAGTATCAGGTACCCAATGCTTGCCTTTGACAACCTGTCCAGGTTGGCTTTCCAGTTCTTCAAACATTTCCCCACAGTTATGAAAGCACTTTCAAAGTCTTCATGGGAAACACATTCACAGTGACGTATAGTTGAGAGAGAGAGAGAAAAAGAGAGAGAGAGAGAGAGAGAGAGAGAGAGAGAGAGAGAGAGAGAGAGAGAGA
>NC_034593.1:83403223-83447198 GCF_900095145.1 Mus pahari
CTCCTTGGTCTTCCAAACTCTATATGACCTAGCACAAGGCAAGGCCTGGGCCAAGTAGTGGGAGTGGGTGGGTAGGGGAACAGAGGTGGGGGGAAGGGTATGGGAAACTTTCGGGATAGCATTTGAAATGTAAATAAAGAAAATAATAATAAAAAAAAAATCCAGCCAGAGCACTTTTGGACATACATCTAAAAATCCCTTTATCCTTCCACAGAGATAGGTGTGCTCAACCATGATCACTGCTTCTCTCTTCAAAACTGTCAAAAATTAGACGACCTAGTTGTTTCTCAACAAAAGAATGGATAAATAAAATGTGGTACATTTGTACTGCTACGGACCATCCCAGTCAGGTATGGGGATCCCGGATGAGGGTCCTCAAAGGCTAGGTGGGTAAGGATTTGGCGGTGGCAAACAGAAATAAATACAGAGGGAGTCTGAATCTGAGTGTATTTTGCAGTTCTCAAACAAGGGTTTTTATGCATAAAGAAACAAGTATTACAACTCTGAAAAGATATGTTCAGTGAAGCAGTCAAATAGAACAGATATTATTATAGTCATTTGGTACAGTAAAATGCAAAATAGTGTTCAATTTCTAAAAAAGTGTGTTCAGTGAAGCAGTCAGGTAAAACAGATATATTATAATCATTTGGCACAGTAAAATACAAAAGCCATCTAAGGCTAGTGGCAAATTTCCAAAAACAATTTAATGACTTTTATGAACAGCAACTTTTAACATCTAGTACCTGATTTTCTGTAAATCTTCAAAGCATAAATTTAAACTATTTTAATTCTTTTTATTTAAGCCTTTCTTAAACAATTTACCAAAGCCTACTTCTTATGACATGTGTGCAGCCACATAAAATTTTATTGTTTGTAAAGTTACTATTTATCAATACTATCTTACACATGACTTATAAAGTGAAGCTCTGGTTTTCCCAGAGATAAGATCATGGTTAGTGACCCCATGTCAAGGGATGGTTTCTTACCCATTATTCTCACTTAAGATCTTAGCCTAGGCTATCAGGAACATCTCGTAATATGAAAATGAATAAAAAAAGATAAAACAGATAAAGTGACATGAGAACTATGGCTCAATATTTTGTTCCAGCCAAGAGTTCCACAACCGGTTCCAGGAGGCCTTCTTTTGAAGTTTTTGCCTCAGTCTGTGGAATTTGTAACACAGATTCTACTGGGGTTGGTATGGCATTGTAAAATAGAGTATTACTCAGCCATTTAGAAAGATCATGATCATGAAAGTAGAGAGGATGAGTAAAGAGGAGTCTAGGGAAGAAATACAGGGAAAGATAACTAAAATTAAGGACCATTTGAGGAGTAAGTAGTCTGGACACATAATACAGTAAAATCTTCCTAAAATATATATTTATATGAAGGCAATCTAAATGAAATTGCCAAATAATGGTGGAGACAGTCTCAAATGTCCATCTCTTATTACCAAATGAAGCTTCCAGTCTAAGGATTAGATTACATCTAATTGAGTTGTCCAAAGGAGTCATGTTGCCAAGACTGTAGGCTGCTCTCTACAAACTGATGGCAAGATCCCATTGTGAAAGACAGCATCTATATAGCTTATTGAACATGAAGAAGTCAAGCTGTTGCCTACACAGAGCCCTCACTCCTATGTGCTAGCATCTTTGCTACAGAAAGTTACTCTGCATGTTACCAAAGGAGAAACACCAACCCAGCCACAAATCTTTTTACTTATAATGGTATTCTGCCTACAATATATGCTGGTGCAATGGTAGCACTAAGCTTGTGGGAGTAACCAATAAATACCTAATTTGAATTAAGGCCCACTCCATGAGATGGAAGCTGTACTTTACACTGCCTATATGACCAAGAACCTGAGATTGGATAGCTTAGGGTCCTAGAATAAAACCAAATAATACTGTTCTAAAAAAAAAAAAACAAAAAACAAAAAAACAAAAAACAAAAATAAAAAAAACAAAAAACTCCTAATGACATTCTCTTGCTCAGTCACCATCAGAAAACTTTCCTTCTACAGCGGATGAGAACAGATACAGAGACCAAGAACCAGGCCTTATGAAGAGAATTGGCAGTGGAAAGAGTGAAAGAGTCAGATGAGATGGAGGGCATCAAGAAAATAAGAGCCTCCACAACCATCCGTAACGAAAACTGATGCCCTCTTCTGGAGTGTCTGAAGACAGCTACGGTGTACTTACATATAGTAAATAAATAAATCTTAAAGAAAAAAGAAAATAAGAGCCTCTAAAATCGACTCGATCAAAGCACAAATGAACTCACAGAGACTAAGGCGGAATGCACAGGGCTTGGTCAGGTCTGTATCAGATTGAGTCCTAGAGCTGAAAGGAGAAATGGACACATGACCCCCATCCCTGAACAAGAAGCAATTTCCAATTAATAACCACTGGCAAATGGAAATTTAGTTTTCTCCAAGGAAGTCTCACTGGGGAAACAAACCCCTCTTAAGGGTAGGCTGCATGCCCAGCAATAGATGGCCAAGGGAAAAAAAACTCAGTGGCATCTTTGGAGGTTCCTTGTCTCAGAATGCCATATCACGGATTTGCCTTTCTGTTTCTAAGATTTTTATCTTAACTTTTTTGTTTGTTTGTTTATCAAAAATAGATTCTTCTTTCATACAATGCATCCTGACCACAGTTTCCTCTCTAACTCCTCCCAGGTCCCCCCACACCTCCTTGCTCCCCAAGATTTACTCCCCCTCTATTTCCCTTCAGATAGGAGCAAGCCTCCAAGAGACAACAACCAAACACAATGAAACAGCATACAGTAAGACAAAGCAAACCTCCCATAGAGCCAGGGAATGATAACCCAGTAAAAGAAGAGTCCCCAGAGCAGGCAAAAGAGACAGAGACACGCCTGCTCCACAATTAGGAGTCCCTAAGAAACACCAAACTAACAGCCACAACCTATACCCAGAGGAGGTGGTATAGACCCTTGTAGGCCCTGTGCTTCTGTGAGCCCATAAGAGCTGATTAGTTGATTCTCTTGGCCATGTTCTCCTGGTGTCCTTCATCTGCTTTGATTCCTATGATCTTTCCCCTCCCTCTTCCATGGGGTTCCTTGAGCTCTAAGAGGAGGGACCCAGTAGAGATTCCCAATTTAGAGTCTGCATATTGTGGGGTTCCAGGTCTCTGTACATGCTCCCATCTGCTTCTGGAAGAAGCCTCCTTGAAGATGACTGGACAAGGCACCACTCTATGAGTATAGCAGAATATCATTAGGAATCACACGTCATTGATTTTTGTTTCCTTCAGTCGTATTTGGTTCCTGGCCATCCTAGCAGGGTCAGGCATGGAATCCCTATTATGGAGTAGGCTTCAAGTTAGACCACACATTGGTTGGCCACTCCCATAAGTTCTCTAACAATGCCTCAGTACATCTTGAAGGCAGGAAAGATCGTAGGTCAATGTTTTGTGGCTGGGTTGGTGTCCAGGTTTCTCTTTTGACAGCCTGCAGAGTAGCTTCCCACACTAGAGAGACTAGAGCTTAAGTGGTGACGCTCCAGGCAGGCACCAGTTCAGACTCTGTGTCCTCTATTCTAAGACTCCTCACTGTATTTATTGTTTTATTGTATTTTAATTATTGTTTTCTTCTCTCTCTTTACCCTATAGGTTCCTTGCACATGTATTATGTCTTCTAGCTTCCAGAATGTGTTTTATGGGCCTTCTCTTGGGTGCTCTTTTTCTCCTGCTTGTTTTGTCCAATTCCAATATGTTAGGCTTTTTTCATATTATTGTATTTTGTTTTATTATTATCCCTTATGAACCTGTTTGTTTTCTGATGAGAGACAAAAATGGTGTGGATCCAGATGAGAGGAGAAAGGGGCAGGAACTAGGAGGAATAGAGGGAGGGGAATCTGTAATCAGGGTATATTATTTTCAATAAGAGGGAAAGACAAGGTGAGCCTATGATAGCAAAACTCAAAATGCATACAGTTGATCTGTGTGAAAGTCAAGACTTCAACATCTGGAGTTTTGTGTGAGTCTTGACAGCTATGAAAGTTTTTAAAAGAGATGCTACTGAGTTGCCAGCATCAAGAATTAATGGCAGAAGTTTGTAGATGTAATCATCCTTTAGAAGGCTGCAATTGGATGACCACATTTTCTACTTGTATAAACTGTGCCTATGTAGGTGTAGGATGCTTTCAGCAGTCTCCCACACGCTCTTTCTCATAACAGTACTGAACACCACCTCATATATTCTCAGGGCTTAGATTCATCTTAGGAATCAGAGACAAATGGTGCTGACTCCCTGATCCTCCACTGGAGGGAGCCAGATACAACAGATACAATAGAGGTGGAAGTAGGAAATCTTGGGGACAGGAGGGACCAAGGTGTTTGGGGACTGTTGGGGATGGTTTAGAGTGGATAATGTTTTAGTGGATAATTTAAGTCTTGATAGTTTACTGAAGGTGGGAACATGGTGATGGTAAACTAATACACACATAAGCAGATGAAGGAAGTTAGAATGACAATACTACAAAGAATTATAGACCAAAGTGCTATGAAAGACAAACAAGAACTGATTTGCTAGAGTCACATACCCAGGAAGAATCTATGCCACTTTGAGGTAGACCTAAAGATAAGCCCTTGTGTGAAAAAGCAGATCCCACATACAAGCAGCAGGTGGCGCCACTCTTCACCAGGCAAGCAGCCTGGCAGGATCTTTTCTAGGCACAAAAGACAGGAAGGAGCTAAACACAGATACCTGTCTACAATACCCAGACTCCAGTCTACACTCCAACACACACGAAAGAACACACAAATCTCCCATAAAGATCTCCTGAGCTCTAGGCCCCATCAGCCGCAAGAAAGGAACACATAGATTAATGTCTAAGACCAATTGTCTCGGCAAGTTTTCATGCTTCCTCAAGTAATAAGGGAACATACAGAGAAGCACAATGTGTCTAAATGCCTCACTGCGTGGGGGAGTGCATTGGTCTCTCAGGAACTAAAAGGCATATTGTGCCCCAGGAGCCATGGACTCTAACATGAAAAACCTATGACACATGTCTCTCAAGGCAGCTAGGCAAGGCCAAGTCTATGGTTTCCTGCCCAGGCCATAGACGAAGCCAGGACAAATGTGCCAGTGAGCCTAACTCATACATAGTAGGACATACATACATACATACATACATCAGGCAGGATATTATTGCTGGAGAACGGTGAGAGAGAAACAAAGGATGTGCATTACCACATCTGGAGTATGTATTCCATGTTGGGTGTCACAGGGCACCTACACATGCTCACCTATATTCTGCCCTTGGATAGGGTTATAAATCCATTTACAAGTTGAAAATTTGAGACCCAGCAATAGTGTGTTGCTTTTCCATGGTCAATGAGCTAATATGTTAGATGTTCTGGTTCCCTTAGTAGTCAAGGAAGCATGAAAACCTGACAGAACAATTGGTCTTAGACATTAATCCTGAGTACCCTGTATACCTTGCAAATGTCATCTGTTTCTGGCAACTACAACTGTATTGATACTAGCAATTGCCATGATATTCCGTTTCTGATAAAGGTATTAAAAAAATCTGACAGCTCTCAATAAAATTGTCACAGCTCAGATATGCCGTGGTTCATCCAGCCGACGTGGTTTAATTCCTTGTGGTCATATTAGTTGACTTTGCCAAATAAGCAAGCACAGGCACCTACTGACCTGGAATCTTCTTACCAAGTTATCTGCTTGAGACACTCCCTTACCTCAGTCATGGCTTTTAATAAAGCTCTAGTCCATTGAAAGTATAATTTACAACCCCGGCCCTTATACCCCCAAGCCTTTTTATGTGGCTTTTCTTTTATAGTCATGTCCACCTTAAATTTTGTACAATTTATTTATTCAATTTATTGTTCACTGACTGGATCAAAGCATTATTTACCATCACCAACAATGAAGAGACGTATGAAGAGGCACATTAAATACTTCTTGTTTTTATAAATGAATGGGTGAATGGATAGGTGCTCTTCCACCTCTAAAATTCAGATTTTTCTCACATGTCAAACAGGGAATAAAACAAGAGGTAACTGCCCAAAGGCAAGGCAGCAGGAAGGGGAGGAGTCCCCATAAAGACAGTTTGCCAGATGATCTCCAAGAACGTGAATGAAGGTGAGGAGCAAGCCAAGCAGATGACATGGAAACAGTGCAGGACAGAAGGACTGATCCCCATACATCTCTAGTTAAGACTCAGCCTGTGCAGTAGGGAGAGATTTTGCCAAGCTCTTGGGGAGACATGCCAAGGGTGGGGGCTTAGGCTTCTGTCTTTGAGGGCTCATGTCTATTGCCCTCAGCTATAGTCTGGTGAGGTGGAAGAAGGTAAAAATTGGTCCTTGCCCTGCGATTTTCCTGTGTCTCGGAGTAGCAAACACAGAGGTCAACCTCAACTCTGACACTATTGAGTTGCTAGCCTGGGAAGCTCTGAGCATGATTTATATCCTTGTACAACAGCAGCCATGATGCCACTGCCTACATCTGCTCACCCCAGGACAGGATACATTTTCCTTACAGGATCTTCAAATCTGCACGGTTATGCACTTCAAAACTTAGCCTGAAGAGGGAGCCAGAGTACCAGAATCCCAAGCCTGCCGTTCAGGACAGCCACAGAAACAAATCAAACAGCATTTCGCAGGGAGGGGAGAGGGGATGTTCCCAAATTCGATCTTCTTTCTCTCAGACCCCTCTACCCTTCCTGACCTAGAAGCAGTTCCCTTCACAAAGGCCAATCAAAGTGACTATGTGATCAAAATGCCCACTCCATCCTTTTGTATATTGTTCTGGATAAGTGACAAATTGCTTTGATAAAACTAATAAGGTAGAGGTGTTATGTAACTCTTGCTCCTCAGAAGCAGTGTGTATGTTTTAACAGGTGCCTTATTGAAGATATATTTGCAGAGTGCTGTACACTCCAGATGCCAAAACGAGGCATCTGGTTTACCTCATTCTTATCTATGTTTCATGAGTAATATGGAAGACAGGTGTGGATCCCAGGGGCCTTTTATTAACTTGAACATAAACCATTCCTCATCCACCATTTTGAACTTTAACACAATTTCACTCAGTTCAAAGTAAGATTTCACTCCTTCACCTGAATTCAGTTTCTCTACAGACTAGATCTTTCTTTCATGTTCACCTCATGTTTTTTTTTTTTCTTCTGTTATACCCCTTCTTGACCCTGTGTGAGGCTCCTACCCCTGGCCACCCTAACACCTGAGTGATTCTTCCTGAGGGAGTTGCACCTCCAGAGTGAGTTCACCTGAAGGCTTTACTTACACCAATATCTCATCCCCCTTTCAGACCCTCAACACATTTCTGCCATCCCAACTCAGAAGAGTAAGCCTCATAGAACTCTAATTGTCCTCTGTTATAAAGGGCAGAGCCCACCACATAAGGCTGTTGTAAGGAATGGAGAAAAATCAAGATTTTAATACCAGTACTGTGTCTGGCAGAAGTCATCATTCTTTGGGGTACAGTTTCTCTTCCAGGACTCTAGGCGGGGTCTAACTGTCTAAAGGAACCATCTTCCCTAAAATACCATGTTACTTAAGTGTCTACCCCTGTGGCTCTCCATTCTGTCAAGTGTGCTCTAGCCTTCTTCTCCAGGTATTCTGCAAGAAGCCCAAGTCTCATACTCCTGTGAAGAGTTAAGCATGAGGCTTGGTTGGTCCTCTCTGGCTCAGTAACTCTCATGGAACGGATTCTTTCATGTTCAGGACCTTCCTATCTGTCTTGGGTTCTGGAAATTTGCAGTGAGTGTGGTACCATAGTCATGAGGCAGAACTGTTCTTCACACATTTGCCCCAAATAACAAAAGCACCATAGACTTTGCTCCTAAAGGGCATCAGAGAACCCACAGCCTCGGCTCTGTCCTGGGAGATGCTCATCTGTCCTGATCTACTTCCTCTGACTTGGTACCAATGTCTTTTAAGTCTCTAAGTGAGGATGGTCATGAAAGAAGCTTGTAGATCTCCTAGGGAAGCCCCTAAGGAAATCGCTATAGCTTTGAAGACTAAATAAATAGGCTCTGTGAAGGAAGCAGAAATTTCACCCTTGGTGGGAAGAGATGACAGAGTCAGTTGAAGTATGGGTAGGAGAATCCCTGAGACACATCCACCCTGCTTCCTTCCTCTTTACTATCTATCATGTCTCTCACCCATTTGTGCTCAGCCTCTCACCCCTCAACTCTTCAATTAGAAAATGTCTGTCAAAAACCATGGGCCTGCAGGCAATCATGGAGTTCCTTGGCCTAGCTGCCTTGAGAGTCTTTTGTCATAGATTTTCCAGGTTAGAATCCATGGAAGCCTGACAGGATAATTTGTCTTAGACATTAATCTTGTGTGCCCTATACAGATTACACATGCCATTGTGTCCTAGCAACAACTGAATTGATCCCTGCAACTGATACAATATTCTCTTTCTGATAAGGGTATAAAAGGTCTAATTGTTCTTAATAAAATTGACACACCCTCAGTTGTGCTGTGGACCATCCAACTGCCCTGATTTAATTCCTTGCTGCCTTATCAGATGACCTTGGCATGGTAAGTGAGTGCTGGCACTTATATGAACCTATTTCTGAGCAGAAAAGATGGTACCACACCTCACTTGTGGAAAATGCAGGTGTTTGAGCACACTGTTTACATGGTGTAGTGTGGGGTGGAAGGAATGGAGATGGCATATTTTTTCAATCAATTTGAAATTTTAATAGGATAGAAATGTAATTATAATCTTTCCTCTTTCTTCTTCTTCTTCTTCTTCTTCTTCTTCTTCTTCTTCTTCTTCTTCTTCTTCTTCTTCTTCTTCTTCTTTTTGACAGCCTATGTACCTCAGGCTGCCCTAGAATTTGAGGCAATGGTGTAATCATCCTGCTTCAGCATCCTGAATCCTAGAATGAAAAGCTTTTATGATTTTACTCAGTTTTCTATGATTTAGTTTTTAATCCTTCAGGAAGACCAGAATAATGGTATTAAGCTAATGAAAGTATAAAATGTAAATTTCATTTTCTGGTGAAAATGGAGATACAGAAATGGCTTTATCATTCCCCTAAAATAACTATGAAACCTGACAAAATACAGAAAACGATGTTTTCAAAATATTGAGTCAGAGCAAGCCAAGATCCAGATAGATGAGAAGCAAGCAAACTAAACCTTAGAGCTGTTCAGCTTCCTGATGTTGGTTTCCAGGCTGTGGCACAGGGTCGGATCCAGCCAAAACCAGTGCTCTCCCAGGACCAAAGAATTAAGCTTGGTCCTGCATGACCCTAGGAGTAAAAAATTGCAAGCTTGAGTTCTGGAAAGACTATGTAGACTATATATAGGATGTGGGGCGCTGCCTCACATGTCGCCGTTATAAGATGGCGCCGACATCCGCCTGCAGAAGGTGATAAACAACCTCACCACGCATGCGTCAGCGTTTCCCCGCTCTCCGTGCCAAAGTGCTCGCTTCCTACGTCACCTCGCGTGACCCAGATTTGGCCTATTAGGTATTGCCACGTCCGAGGCGAGACAAATCTCCTATATAAGGGAGGTGGTTTGGGGACTCGGCGTCTTCNCCCTTTGCCTGTTGGAAGCTTATGCTCTCCCTCTCAAGAGCATTAAAGCTTTGCTGCAGAAGGATCCTGTTTGTGTGCCGTGTCGTTCTTGCTGGCGAGACGGTTAGCGCGTTACAATAGATACAGATACAGATAGATAGACAGATAGATAGATAGATAGATAGATAGATAGATAGATAGATAGATAGATAGAAAGATAGATAGATAGATTATGCATCTATATGTGGGGAAGGGCACTCTGTTCTGACAATCAGGAGTGGCCGTCTCATATCTGTATCCCTGAGATGCTGAACTCTTATCAGTGAGGAAAATTTCTGAGTCAAGGAAAGGAGCCATCACTCCCAAGCAAGACTCACCCATGGTTACAAAGAATGCCACGTCTTCACAGTGGACAGCCCAAGACTCACCAAGAAGTAGATAGATGTACTCATATCTCCCTCCACATCTGATGCAAAACTGAAAGGAACAGTATTCACAGGGTTAAGCACTTTGGGTTTTGATATTGCGGGTGGAACCAATAACCCTGAGGATACCATATTAACAAAGATTAGTCATGGGCTGGGGGTATAGCTCAGTGGTAAAGTACATGCTGATAGGCCCAGTAAATGAGGGCATTAGGGACACTCACACGATGGTACAGAAAAATTCAGCAGAGGCAAAAAAAAAAAAAAGTGGGTGTGAGGGCTCATATCAAGTTCCTTGAAAGAAAAACTAAAGTGTCTGAGAAAGAAATTAACTGAATGTGGCACAAGTCCATCATAGAGGAGGTGGGATTGATTAGCAGTATGTTACATGCCACAGAAAAAAAAGAGTTAATAGATCTGGAAACCTTGCTAGAGAGATGATTCAAAGAGAACCAGAGGAAACAAAAACTATAAAATTAGTTAAAGTGACATAAACATGGGGCAGTCAACTTCACGTGGCCTTGATAGCTGGAATCCCCAAAAGAAAGACTGAGGTGATGGTAGGAGAAATGTGTTCTGAAGAAATAATGAACAATTTTCCAAGTGGTAATTTTTTTTAAAAGAAAACTATGCATTGGGGAATATTATTAATTTTTAAAACACAAGAAGCACAAAGAAAATTACATCAAGGTACTTCCAGGTCAAATTTGGTAGAACAGTAATAAAGAAAGCCTTCGACAATGTATCCAGGAAAAAAAAAAGTATCTTTTTTTCACACAGAAATGCAGAGTAGAGGGGTGACAGCCTCCTTGACAGAAATAACCACAACATACAATGTAGCACAGTATCTGTATACTACTGAAAGAACTGACAACCCAGAACTTTATACCCAGCAAACCTACCTTCCAAACATGATGAGAAATAAGGACATCTTGAGACACTGAAGTGCTTATAAACTCATTCTGACAGAAGGAAATGTGTTGGATAGAAATCTGGCTCTGATACGTGTTAGATAGAAATGTGTTGGATAGAAATCTGGGGTGGTATTTGCATTGCTAAATGTGTCTCTTGCTATTATTTATCATTATCAGGATGTCTTTAAAAATGGGGTAGTGTGCTGGAATAGTTACAGTAAAAAACAAACAAAAACAATCACACCACAATGTGTAGTGCAAAGGTACCCAGAAACCCTACTTAAAGCAGCCTCAGTTCTTAACCAACAGGGGGCGCCTGTGGACTTTGGAAATGACTGCTTTGGACGGCTTCTGTCCTTCATGAAAAAGCTCCCTGGACTTCAGAGCTATACAGTAGAGACCTGGGTCGAATATTTCTCCTCAAGGATAAATTATAAAACCTGAAAGACTCTGGGAGGCTCCGCGATCCCCATACCAAATCACCTGGGTTCTTATTCATCTTTTCAGTAATCTTCTATTGAGACCATTTGGACACCTACCTCTCTGAGCCTCGGACCCTTGTTTGCAAATGAAAAGGTGAGTCAGGTCACATCAGAGGACCTTGCACTGCATAATTTCTTGGTCATTTCCTATACGTGTCAGTTTGGCGGAGAATTAGAAACAAGACTGAGAAATTGGAACCTGGCAGTCCAGCCCAGGAATTACATGGTCACCAGTCAGTGCTTTCTGGTTTCCACATGCTACCACCGTGTAAAACACTTCACATAAATTTCCTGTTTTGTTTTTTCATTTCAACACCCAACACAAATGGGATGTATAATTATCCCAAATTTATATGTTAAAAAAAAATGGAGACTCGGGTTTCTGTCTGTACCTGGAGCTGGCCTTGTGCCACAGTGCTCCATACCCAAATACCACCAGGAGAGAGCTGGTCTCCCAGGAGTGCTGACATGCCTGTGAGTACAGGAAAGACCACCACTTCTGCCCAAGAGGGACCCGCCCAGAGCTATCAGGACACAGGAACCAAGGAACAGCTGGGGACAGGATCCTTCCTGTTTCTGTCTGCACCTGGGGGCTGACACTGTGCCACAGCTCTCCATATCCAAATTCCTCCCAGAGAGAACTGGTCTCCCAGGAGTACTGACATATAGGCTTGCAGAAGGGACAAGCCACAGTCAGAGACAGCAAGACCAGCTAACACCAGAGATAATCAGATGGCGAGAGGCAAGGGCAAGGACATAAGCAACAGAAATCATGGCTACTTGGTATATTCAGAACCCAATTCTCCCACCACAGTAAGCCCTGCATACTCCAAAACAGCAGAAAAGAAAATCACATCTCATGATGATGATAGAGAACTTTAAGAAGGACATAAATAGCTCCCTTAAAGAAATACAGGAAAACACAGGTAAACAGCTAGAAGCCCTTAACAAGGAAACAGAAAAATCCCTTAAAGAATTAGAGGAAAACACAACCAAACAGGTGAAGGAATTGAACAAAACTATCCAGGATCTAAAAATAGAAATAGAAACAATAAAGAAATCACAAAGGGAGACAACCCTGGAGATAGAAAACCTAGGAAAGAGACCAGGAGTCATAGATGCAAGCATCACCAACAGAATGCAAGAGGTAGAAGAAAGAATCTCGGGTACAGAAGATACCATAAAAAACATTGACACAACATTCAAAGAAAACAAAAAATGAAAAAAGCTCCTAACCCAAAACATCCAGGAAATCCAGGACACAATGAAAAGACCAAACCTAAGGATAATATGTATAGAAAAGAGCAAAGATTCCCAACTTAAAGGGCCAGTAAATATCTTCAACAAAAGTATAGAAGAAAACTTTCCTAACCTAAAGAAAGAGATGTCCATAAACATAAAAGGAGCCTACAGAACTCCAAATAGATTGGACCAGAAAAGAAAATCCTCCTGTCACATAATAATCAAAACACCAAATACACAAAACACAGAAAGAATATTAAAAGCAGTAAGAGAAAAAGGTCAAGTAACATATAAATGCAGACCTATCAGAATTACACCAGACTTCTTACCAGAGACTATGAAAACTAGAAGATCCTGGGCAGATGTTATACAAACCCTAAAAGAACACAAATGCACTATTGTGTGATAACTTGGTCAAGGAAGAAATAAAGAAATTAAAGACTTTAGAATTTAATGAAAATGAAGGCACAACATACCCAAACTTATGGGACACAATGAAAGCGGTGCTAAAAGGAAAGCTCATAGCTCTGAGTGCCTCCAAAAAGAAACTAGAGAGAGCATACACTAGCAGCTTAGCAGCACATTTGAAAGCTCTAGAAGAAAAAGAAGCAAATACAGCCAAGAGGAGTAAGTAGAATGCAGGAAATAATTAAACTCAGGACTGAAATCAACCAAGTAGAAACAAAAAGAACTAATAAAGAATCAATAAAACCAGGAGCTGTTTCTTTGAGAAAACCAACAAGATAGATAAACCCTTAGCCAGACTAACTAGAGAGCATAGAGACAGAATCTAAATTAACAAAATCAGAAATGAAAAGGGAGATATAACAACAGAAACTGAGGAAATTCAAAAATTCATCAGATCCTACTACAAAAGCCTACATTCAACAAAACTGGAAAATCTGGATGAAATGGACACTTTTCTAAACAGAAACCAAATACTAAAGTTAAATCAGGATCAGATAGACCATCTAAATAGACCCATAACCCCTAAAGAAATAGAAGCAGTCATTAAAAGTTTCCCAACCAAAAAAAGCCTAGGACCAGAAGGGTTTAGTGCAGAATTCTACCAAACCTTCAAAGAAGACCTAATACCAATACTCTTCAAACTATTCCACAAAACAGAAACCGGAGGAACACTGCCCAATTCATTATATGACAGTTATGCTGAGTATTCTCCCTTGGAGATGGAATGGTTTCCGCCTAATCAGGAACTTGTCACAATTTCCTTCCATGGAGGACTTCATAAGAGATTCCTTTCTACTTCTATCATGTTTAATGTTCCAAATAGATTTTAAAAACTGGTTGAGTGCATATTACTTTTAGCTTCAGAAGATGTCATGTATATTTAAGAGGCATTTAACTATTATAAATTATTTTGATGACTTAACAAATGTCAATACTGGGTATATATTTTAAAATAAATTTTATTAGCCTAATTAAAAAATGGAGACTCAAGAATTGAAGAAACTTGTCTAAAGTTAAATGATAAGGGGTGGGGCTGGCATCTGGGCTAAAGCTCATGTCCCGTGACAGAAAGGTTGGGCACCATTAGCTTGGAACCAAAGGCACTGCCTCTGACAGAATGACAGGCCCTGACAGAAAGGCCTGTGCAACCTCTGAAGTCCTTTTATTTTGCCTATAAAGCTGACTCCAAAGAGTATTTAAGCATTTAGAACCCCTGTTGGGTTTCCACTCCTCAACAGGTCCACTCTCACAAGACTGTGATTTAACACATCCAGATCTTAAACCAGGCTAACATCTCAGGGCTTTCACATAATTTCCATTCATGTTCTCTCACTTCTCCACCACAAATGTAAACGTCTCTGATAAAATGAATTATTAAAAACGCTCAAACTCACTTTACAGGAGAAGTTTTAAACACACTTTGTGTGACTTGACCATAGTCACATGACCCAGATGCAACTACTAAGGGTGACAACTTTGATGCCTCAATTTCAACCTGGGGTTCTCTTAGGAAACGTCTCCGGTTACAAGTCACCACCTCTGAAGGCTGAGGTAAGCTTATCCCTGAGTGTACGTGTTCCTCAGTGCTAAGAGGAGCACGGTGAGGAAATGCTCAGAATAAGAACAATGTGTTGGTGTGGTACCACAGCAAGAAGGTCCTCCTGCTGCGGTGAGACAACTCCCAGGATGTAAGGCTGTTGGAGGACATTCTGCCTCTCCCTGCAGTGTGACTCTAGGATGGAATATTCCCCTTGTGACTGGTATGGCAGAGCCGGGATGTTCAATTCCACACGGCTCTTACACTTAAGCTCCCCACCCCAGCAGCCTCCTGTAGAAGACAGGGAGGATCCCAGGAGCAAGAGGGGGCCCTGTTCTGTCCTCATCCTTAATGAAGGAAAGATAGAATCACCACAAGATGGGCTAATTAACACCTGCCCCGAGTTTCGGTTGCTGATTAAGGGCACTCCTCCCTAGGCTCCCATGGGGAAATGTGTTGCAATTTATCATAGGTGGGACAACAACATTAAGGTCAGTGTACGGTTAAGGGTCCCTCCAGTTGAAATTCTTTTCACATCTTAGCAGTAAGTCAGGAACAAAACTGGCCTCTAATTCAACTCATGTCCGATCAGACCAATAAGGGAGTGGCTCACACAGCTAACGCAGACATCAGGGTATCTCAACCAAACTGTTTCCCCAGGCCCTTCTCCCACCTGAGTATCTTTTTATTTCCAATCAGAAAACTCTCCCAAACTTGAATTCGGAATTGTCTGGCTACAAACTCAGTATCAGAGTCTAGTTCCTGCTATACTTCACCTCTGCTCCAAGGCCATGGACTTAGCTTTCACAGACCTGACCCCATTCTCAGTTCCTTCTCCCACAGTTCACACCTTCTATAATCACATCTGCATTCACCAGCATCATTTAAAGAAGGAACCAACAAGTAAATAAGATCATCACAGAGGAGGAGTGAGGTTGGAAAGTTCCAACAAGCAAACAAACAGGAAGATGTGTCAAGTCTGCCTGCAGGCCATGGGGCAGTGGCACTGTAGCAATGGATTGCCCACAATGGCCCCTGTGGAGGCTGCATATACATTCTACAGACTGACATCTATACTACCTATCCATCCCCATCCCACTCTCCACCCATCGACATCATTACCCACCCATCATCCCTGCTCTTTCTCCAGAGTGCTTGCTAGTCTCCCCCATGTTTTATTTGTTGTCTTTTCTGTGACTAGCCTTTACGGTAAACTCCAGGAGGGCAGAAATGCTTGCATTTTGTTCACTGCTGTACCCTTGGCACCCAGAACAAGGCATAGGCCATGCGGCTGCTTAGTAAGAATACAGTGAATAACTGAACGTCACATCATTTATCTCTGTCTAGTAAGTAGTGGACCAGTTAGACAGATAGCTTTTCAAAATTCTGGTCTTCTCTGAGAAGAAATGGTCTCCAAATTGCCTCTTTAATTGATCAAAACCAGGAGGAGATATACAGCAACCCCCCCCCCACACACACACACACAAACCCACGCAGGTCATGGCAGAAACAGACACTTGTGTAGTCAGACTCAGAATCCATATTTCTTAAAATCCCACTCATTTTAGCTTAAGCTTCAATCTAGAAGTCCACCACTTGCGACCTATATCATGTGAGATAGTCAAGCCCTGACACTATTAATGATACTCTGCTATGCTTGCAGACAGGAGCCTAGCATCACTGTCTCCTGAGAGGCTTCATCCAGCAGCAGATGGAGGGAGATACAGAAACACAAATCAAGCAGAGCCTGGGGAATCATGTAGAAGAGTAGGGGATAGGATTCAATGAGCCAGATGGTTCAAGGACACCACAAAAAAACCCACAGAGTGAACTAACTAACCTGGAACCGGGAGGGCTCACAGAGCCTGGGGCACCAACACAGGGAACATGCAGGAGTTGGTCCTAGATACCCTCCCTACACATTTGTAGCAAGTGTGCAGCTTAGTCTTCATATGGGTCCTCCAACAAGTAGTGTGGAAGCTGCTTTGGTCTCTGCTCCCTGCCATTGGATCCACCCTACTTGGACTGCCTGGTTGGGCCTCAGTGGGAGAGGATGTGCCTAGACCTACTGGGGTCAGATGCCCCAGGGTACTTCTCTGAAGAGAAAGGGAGGGGCAATGGAGGAAGGAATTTGTAAGGGTGAGATTGGGAAGAGAGGAGGGGGGACTGTGATCAGGACATAAAGTAAATTAAATAAATTTTTAAAAGAATGTATTTGGGAGTTATGGGGAAATAAAGACTAAGCTATTGGTGTTGGTATTTTAATAAAGCAGAGGCAGCAGAAGCAGGAGCAGAAGAAGCAGGGGCAGCAGAAGGAGGAGAAGAAAAAGAAAAGAGTTGTCACAGGCTATACTCACATATCTTCTGCTCTTTTTCTGATACACTCAGGTTTCTTTCCTCCACTTAAGTACTTCATCTATCTAAAATGCTCTTTCTTCTTCAGGCCTCTGTTCAAATGTGACCCCCTTGAGGTAGCATTGCCTGAGTCCCTGAAGGACACTCTGTCCCACGGTTATTTTCTGTTATACCAGTATCTTTCCTTTATTCCTGATGTTTGTTCTGTGATTCCTTTTCTTTTTCTTGGTGTACTTTCTGGTAGACACTAGACTGTAAGTTCCATTTAGCAAGGACTTTATCTGTCTAACTCATCTTTCTTTTCCCATTTGTTGAGCCCACGACATAGGTGCTTGTAAGGATTCTCTTGAAAGAATAAATCTTTCATTCTGTCAGTTTTTTTAACCCACTGTAGTGTTTTGTTTTGTTTTTGAGGTTGCTCTGTGCTCACAGATACTCTCCTATATCTATAGACATACAATCAGAGAGAGAGAGAGAGAGAGAGAGAGAGACAGACAGACAGACAGACAGACAGACAGACAGACAGAGTCAGACAGACAAACAGAGTGCTGCACAAGGAGATACACATAGCCACACATGAATACCCAGCACTCACACACGTACTACATAGATCACCATCAACTCTGGTTGCCATCTTACAAGCCTTTGTTGCTTTTGACATTGCCTTCATTGGAAACAGTCTCATTTCTCACAGGGGTGGATCATTATATGTTCTTATGACTTGCTTTTCCATCTAACCTACATGGTTTGCCAATATTTCTGTACCAGTGGGCCCCTCATAGATGCTTTCAGGTGAAGTTCAAACAGTGTCCCTCTTTAAAGTGTTGCAGACCCTCCCCTCCCTTCCTCTCTGTGGTTGTGCTTTGGGTGCCACTGAAAGAACAGTGAGTGATCTGGAACATCAGGTCTCACACACAAACACACACAAAGGCACACACACCACTATCACAACCACCACCACTACCAACAACAATAACAAACAAACAAAACTAAGGAAAGTTTCTGAATCTAATGTGTCACTCAGTACTTAGAACCTCCCTCTGTGGACTGGTCTTAGCAATGTGTGATAGCTCCACTTGGGTGATGATGACTTCTGAAAAATGATTTGCAAGCATAAGTCTAGAGAAACTGTATACTTCAATTTCAACTGTGGGATGCTTCTTTAGGCCTGAGTCCTTAGTTAAAAATACCTGCATATCCACTTCCTATCCCAACCAACATCATAGTCAATGGGCAAGGCTTAAAAGACAGTGCAGGCTTTGAAGTGAAAAAGACCCAGGTCTGATTCATGACCACCAACTTGCGCACTACACCAGCAAGTACCTCCCAAAGTCATTCAGTGCCCAGCACTGCTAGATCTTGTGGAAAAAAAAAAAAGAATGATACACTAGGTGCAGATCCTGGACAAGTCACTTCAGTGTAGGGTCCTCCGGCTTCCCGCACAGAATGAAATGATATCCAAAGTCTGTAAATGTTTTTAGTATTTCATTAGACAATATGTGTAATGATAGATATTCACAGAGTCACCACTATGGATAAGAGTATAACTCCAAATATGTTTAAGCCATGCTTAAATTTTAGGATTCAGTCTTTACCCTAAGAAGTCTACCCTTTGAAAAGGATCAAATAAGCATTTTTAATTTTTTCCATTCATAAGAAGGAGAAGGAGGAAAAATAATACCCACTAATTAATTTTTTTAAATTCTCAAAGAATCGAAACCACAAGCATCCTAGATACTCAACAGTGCCATGATGAATGAAATACTATATGATCATTGAAAGTAATTACAAGGACTATGTAGCAACAAAAAAATGTTCATGACATCATGATAGGTGACAAAATCAGCTTACTGATTAGAGCATGTGGATAATGATTGGAGAAGGCTCAGGCAAATGTATGGAGTTTCAGAAACAACAAGCTTGTTCAAAAGTGATGGGCCACTAAGAGCTTCGGTGCCTCTGTCTGAAATTGTATGTGAGGTGGTTTGACTGTTTTCGTATTTTTAAAGGAGTGATTTTTCCTAATGTGCTCTATTTGCAAGTATATCACTCTCTTCCATACAGTCTACCCAACTATCCCATGAGAGAGTGATATAGGTGTATAGATGTCTTATATTACCTCCACAAGTTGGCTGAAGTTTGAGCATGTGGTATCCCAACCCACCTCTTAAGGTTTTTGGGATGAAAAATTTAAACAAATGTGTTTAGTATTAAAAATTTTCCCTTTGGAATAGTGCTGTAAATTTGTCAAAGTCTGGTTGAAAGAAGTCTCTTTTCAGTGAGGAGATTATAGAAATGACATTTTATAATTTTTTTAAAAAGTAGCTTGGTGGATGGCAAGTCTTTGAAAATGTAGGTGTTACTTACTTTTGATTTATTATTGATTCCTGAAAAAGTACATGGAATGGGTTTGCCCCTATGAAGTTAATGAGAAAGTCTTCAGAAAATGCTGTCAGAAACTGAAAACAGAGGTACCTCCACAGCAGCACCCTAGAACTAGCATCAAGCACATGTTACTAGGTACATATCCAGGTATAGCCTGATTCTGTGTTCCTCCATTCCTGTATTCCACCATCCATCCATCCATCCATCCATCCATCCATCCATCCATTCCTACATTCTATCACCTACCTGTCGTGAACTTGATGACTTACTACCTACCATCCATCAGTCTCATCTCTCTGTTCATCCACTCACCCATCTCCCCTTCTTTGGATACCCCTCTACAAGAATTAGGGGGTCAAAATAATCTGAGCCTTCAGGGGGACTATTAATATCAAAGGCTAAGTCCCAGGTTCTTAAATGGGGCCAATGATGCAAGAAGATTGATACCAGAAGACGTGCTTCTCATTGCCTCCCAGTCCCCGCAGGCAGTTCTAAATCTGGTTCAGTCACTGGGCGGCCTCCCAAAACCTATCTTAGGAACAATAGACCTCAATGACAATGACCTATTTGTCATCAAGGCACACCCATGTCACAGCAGCACTCTGCTGATTGGCTAGAACAAAATCTTCAAGGCACTCCAAGCATTTACCACCTAAATCTGTCACTTACCGGTGCTGTAGGTGGAGTGGGAAAGGCTGTGTAGTTTGACTTGTCAAGTTGCCAATAAAAACCAGTTTCCATCGAGTGGTGTGATTTCATTACCCAAGCCTGGAACGTGACCCTCATCAAGTGCTTATTGAGGTTGCTGAGAACTCACCCCACGGCAGACCTTCTCACTTACATCAGATCATCACTGCTTAGGGTCATCCCTAGAATGGGTCTCAAATGGAGAAACCGAGTCTGCACTGACACAGAGACTGTGATACGTTCAAAGAGAAAATTAAACCTCTAATGAATCTGTGCTCTGAGTGAGGTGTTAGGAATCCAAGGAAGAGCCCAGCATCTATTGCCTGTGCAGAGCACAGAGCCTAGTGCAGACAGCAGGCCTTGCAAAGGTGATGGCTATCAGGGCAGGAAGGATGGGACGTGTGAAAACAGCCTCATCTGACTTGAGAATCCTGGAGGTAAGGTTTGGAAGAAGGCACGCTGGAACTGGGCCTGGACAGCCCAATCAAACACACCCAATCTTGCTAGACAAAACCAAACTAAGCATGGAGGAGAGAGGATTCCATGCCACCAGGGCAGTTCACTGCTCACAGTGGGCCCTGAGGTGGCTGACACCACTTTCATCACGTAGCTCAGATTTGAAAATGCGAGCAATAGAAGACTCCTTATGTTTCTGGTTAAACACATTTTAACCCTTCACGCTGCCAGATCACTGCTCCAACTTTTTGCATTTTCTTTCTCAAAACAGACTCTCGCTCCCGCTGGTCCTGAACACACCCCTCCCCCCCTCACACACACACACCTATTACACTCTGTTCTTTCAGTTGACCTTTTCTATGAAGCTTCTCTAGAGTGGCCTGCTCCCCAAACCATCTCTGCTGTACTTTGCATCTGACTCGATTGACACCTATGGCAAGCTGCATTCTGGGTGGTTTGTAGATCCTGTGACCAGTAACCTGAATCTTTGTACCCCCAAGAGCTCTCATGGGGCTTGGCTAACTGCTTTGAGACTGGCCCTCCCAGAACTGATTCACACTCATGCTGAGCTGCAAGGCTCAGCATGTTGTCCTGGCAGGGAGCCAGTTAGCTGACTTGGGAAAAACAAATGATGTGGAATCTGGCAGTGTCCCAGCTATTCTGCTACATAGCAGCAGTCACCTCCAATACACAGCATTTTCTAATGTTTACAGGAAACTTCTAAGCTCACCAAGCACCTGTCCAAAACCAGGCACCCAACACATAAGGGTTGAACACCCACTGTATGCAAGACACCAAAGCACCATGAACCTTTATTGGCTGGAAAAAGAAGCAGGGGTATCTTACTGATCACTAGGAATAATATACAGCTGATTCGTTTTAGTTCATCGGAAGTACAATGTAATTCGTATTATTCTCATTATATTTCCTTGACTTTCCTATAGTGGCTCTGCCTTATTCATGCAAGTAGACATTTAAAAAAGTGTTTTAAAACTAACTGAGTGGATGCATCAAAGATGAAGGCATATAAAAACTGATTTCTTGATCATCAATGGGATCTAATTCACTATATAGTCAGGTGGTCGCTATCTATGGAGAGGCAAGAGCAGTGAGAATGAAGGGAGGAGAGAGGATGGAAGGGAGAGGGCATCGTTGGAAACAGTCCCCTCTGTCAGCCTGCTCCCCCAGGATCTTTCTCTCCCTACCACACCATAGCTTATCCCTCTTTTAAGCTCTAGCTCAGAGGTGTAGGCCCCTGGAGCCTTGGAGATGCTCTCTCTCTCTCTCTCTCTCTCTCTCTCTCTCTCTCTCTCTCTCTCTCTCTCACACACACACACACACACACAATCCTACCCTGTAAAGAAACCGATTGATCCTGCCTTCTTGTTTAGAAAAGCCAGAAATGTGGGTTAGTTTTGAAAGGGAACCTTATTTGGATAAACAAGAAGGAAAAAANTACCCTGTACAGAAACCGATTGATCCTGCCTTCTTGTTTAGAAAAGCCAGAAATGTGGGTTAGTTTTGAAAGGGAACCTTATTTGGATAAACAAGAAGGAAAAAAAAAAAAAAAGCCAAGAAGAGCTCCAGGAAGTGACAGCAGCAGAGAGCTGTACCAAGTACAGAACCACTGTCCTAACTAACTCACTGGAAGACCAGATGCAGATGGTCTTGGCTGGCACGTGGAATGTAGGATCCAGCCTTACCTCAGCTTCTTACTCTCAACAAAGCATCTGCTGCTTCCACACTTTTACCGGGACACCAAGGCAGGTAGGAAGAAACAGTTGTGTGTCTCAGCTGTGAGCCTGGAGCAGAAGGCAGCTGATTCCACTCCTCCCCACCCGAATGTCAAGAGGCCCCCGATCTCCCTGCAAAGTTGGGTGTGAGGAAAAGTGAGCTGGCTGCTCCCTTCTCCTGCCTCCCTGAAATCCAACAGAGATGGCCAGACCTGGATTCTCCCAACATTGCCTGCTCCTCGGGCCCATCTACTCTCCAGCGCATAACTCTGATTTTGAGTTCTTCTTTCCAATGTTCGCGCCAAACATCCTGCTAAGCATCCGCAGATCCTCTTCCTATCACAGCTGAGATCTGGTGTCAGCTCTGACTAGGCTCAATGCGGGACATGCTGGAGCCTGGGTCCCTGGCAAGGCTCCATGCGAGTCCAAAAGTACTGCACAGATGCACACAGGATGTCCTATCTCTTACCCTTGCTAGACCTTAAGGACAGCCAGGCCCTGCTCTCAATCCCCCAGGCTTCATGTCTACGTCTGCCTTAGACTTTGATTGCTCACTCCCAAACCTAAAGACTCCTCTCCAGGTTCTAACTCTTGTACTTAACAGGTAAATGACTTAGCCAATTCGTTTGAGCTTTCCAAGAATAGGCCATATCTATAAAATGAGAAAAACAATACTAACTAGACAAATGGAATAAGACTGTGTGCTTAAAAAATGTGTTGTGTGCTGATCAAATTATCGGCCTCTGGGCTCAGGCTAATTTATAGCTTTCCTCTATCTGCACCATGTGAAATGCGTTTTCTCCTTAGTTCAGCCTGGTGAGCTCAAGTTTCTGCTGCTTTGAAGACTTTCTTGGCTTCCTCCACAGAGGCAGGCAGAGGCTTTCTTGTTATACACAGAGATGAACACCAGGTGGCAGCCAGGCCACGGGCCTTCCTTCCACCTGACACCGAAGCAAGGTCAGTAGGCATGAACTTCAGCTACCCTGGTGCTAGGCACGTCTCCTGTTCCATCCGACTTTATCCTTGTCTCTTCTGCCATAAAGGGACCCAAGGGAAGCTTGCTGCTGGCAGACTCAGGCTGAAGCCTTGAGAGCAAGAGGAGATTCAGGTTTGGTGTTCAGACCACTCCTCTGACTGTGAGGCCTTCTGTCACAGAACAAGGGGCTGCAGCAGATGTTGAGGCCTTGCTGGCAGCAGAGGGATTGGCATAGTGTCCCCCACAGACCAGAAGATTGCTTCGTCTGCTGTTCTGGGAGTTTTGTACAGATTGCCACCGAGAGCACTCTTAAAGTCCCAGGGAGCCCAGGCGTGCTACACTCAACACTTTCAGTATTGTTTCCCTCAGGTTACAAACAGGATTGTAGGTTTCCCTTTGGAATGATTCCTCCTGTTTGTGACTCCCTTCACCACCTGCTTTCTTAGCCTCACTGACTGAAAAGTTGTCTCTACTCTCTTTTCTCATGCCCTCCCACTTGCCTCTCAACCAAGTGCATTCCAGTCTATCTTCTGAGTGCCCAAATCCCCCAGGTTATCTTACTGCCAAGACCAACGTCACGCTGGCTTGTACCTTGCCGTGCTCTTTGCTGCTGGTCACACCTGAACTCACCCCTTATTCTCTTCTTGATTTCTTCACTATGCATAGTCCATACCCAAATTTTTCAATGTTTTAGCTAGAGCTTCCACTGACACATTCAGTTATCCCCAGATGATCTTCTGCGAACTCAGCACGTGGCAGCTAACTTACCTGTCTGCCCCCTGCCACATACACCTGTTTTTGCTTCTTTGGTTTCTGCCTCAGCAAAAAGCCTCATCAGGGAACCTGCAGTGGCTGAAGTCCAGAGCAGTGGAAGCCACATTGGCTCCTTCCTGCCATGACCTATGACCACTCCATAGCCACTTCCCAGTTATCCAAAAAATCTCCCCCTTCAGGTTCCTACGCTGCACCAAGCCAGTCTATGCTACAACATCTAAAATGGCTTTGATGCCCACTCCCTATTGACCCCTCCACACTGCACCTTCCTCCTAATAGACAATGTTCTAAAATGCAAAGCTAAGTGGGTCTCTATGTTCGAAGTCTTTCTGTTCCCCATAGAGAGTGTGAAAACACTGTTGTAATGCCCACAGTCTCTGCCACATAGCTTGGCAAAATTCTCCTCCTCCTCAAACTCTCACCCACTGGAGGGGTCCACAGGCATCCAATCTCCTCACCTCTTCTTCACCTTCCATCCAACCATGTTTTCTCTTTTTTGTTTACCGAGGTTCAGTTCAAGAACAATCAACTCTAGCTTTGTAGTGGGCTCCCATTCTCTACGTTTCCTTGATGGACCTTAATGGGCCACGGGATATAGTTGTGTGGTCATACAAACATAAACTACTATTATATAGACATAGACTCAATTTAAGGTCAAAACTGTTCTTTTGGTCCCTTGAACAAAGTCCAGCACCGTACACGGAGAAGAGGTGAGATGGATCATGGTTGGGTGTGTAGCTGGGTGACAGAAAATGGATGAGTTGCTCCAGAAAGTTACCTGCTCATAAAGAGATATTCTGGAATTTTCCCACCATATCCCAGAATTGATCACGAAGTGAGGTGGAGACCCAGGGCTTCTCCTTTTTCTTTCTTTCTTTATTAATTAATTTATTTACTTTATACCCTGATCATAGCTTCCTTTTCCTCCTTCCTCTTCTCCGAGTTCTTTCTTCTCACCTCTCCTCCTCCCAGCCTCCTGTCTTCTCTTTCTCCTCAGAAAAGGGGAGGCCTCCAATGAATATCAACCCACCTTGGCATATCAAGTTGCAATAGGACTAAACACATCTTCTCCTGTAGAGACTAGTCAAGGCAGCCCAGATAGGGGAAGGAACCTGAAGGCAGAAAATAGATTCAGAGACAGTCCCTGCTCCTGCTGTTAGCAGTCCCATATTAAGACTGGGCTGCAAAACTGTTACATATGTGCAGAGGGCCTAGAACTGTACCCTGCATGCTCTCTGTTTGGCAGTTCAGTCTCTGTGGGCCCAGGTTAGTTGATTCTCCATGTTTTCATGCAGTTTCCTTGACCTCTATGCCTCCTTCAGTCCTCCCTGCAACTTCCATAGTTGACTCCACTTAATGTTTGGCTATAGGTCTCTTCATCTGCTTCCATCAATTGCTGGGTGACACCTCTCAGGGGACAGTTATGCTTGGTACCTGTCTGCAAGTAAAACAGAATATCATTAATAGTATCAGGGGTGGGTTCTCTCATGGCATGGGTCTCAAGCTGGGCCATTTCCTCAGTTTCTGCTCCACCTTTACCCTTGCACATCTTGTAGCAGGAAAAGTTGTGGGTCAAAGGTTTTCTGGCTGGGTTGGTATCCCAATCTCTCCTGGAAGTCTTTTCTTGTTACAGTAGATGACTGTTTCAGGTTCCATATTCCCCATCACAAGGACTAGTAACTAAGGTCAACCTCCTAGATTTCTGGGATTCTCCATTGTCCTGGGTTTCTAGCACATCTTAGAGATATCCCACACACAAACTGACCCCACCCCTTCCCTACCCAGTTCCCTCCATCCATCCACTCCCAATGTCTATTCTGTTTCTCCTTCTCAGTGAGATTCAAGCATCCCCCCCACCCCCGACCTCAATGTTACTTAGTTTCTTTGGGTCTGTGGATTACAGCATGATTATCCTTGTACTTTGTGGCTAATACCTTATTATAAGTCAGAACACACCATGTTTCTCTTTCAAGACCCAGGACTTGAAACACAAAGCAGCCCAACTAGATGCCATTCTCCAGCCAAGAGGCTGGACCCACTTTTTTTTTTTTTTTTGAATATGTTTTTAATTTTTTCCTTTTTTTCTACTTGTAGATAATGTTTTTTATTTATTTTCTTTATTTACATTACAAATGCTATCCCGAAAGTTCCCTATATCCCCCCCCCCCNCCCCTGCTCAACTACCCACCCACTCCCACTACTTGGCCCAGGCGTTCCCTTGTGCTGGGTCATATAAAGTTTGCAAGACCAAGGGGCCTCTTTTCCCAGCGATGGCCGATTAGGCCATCTTCTGCTACATATGCAGCTAGAGACACNAGCTCAGGAGGTACTGGTCTAGATACTAATGCACATGCCAGCAAGATTCTGCTGAAGGGACCCTGATATTTCGGCCTCTTGTGAGGCTATGCCAGTGCCGGGCAAACACTGAAGTGGATGCTCACAGCCAGCTATTGGATGGAATACAGGGTCCCCAATGGAGGAGCTAGAGAAATTACCCAAGGAGCTGAAGGAGGCTGCAACCCTGTAGGTGGAACAACAATATGAACTAACCAGTTTTTTTTAATTTTTTATAAATAACTTATCTGTTACAAAGATAGTTTACCCAGCTAAATCACAAAACCATCAACTCAAGATATCCAAATTATGTTTTATTAATAAAACAAGTAAAAACTGATTTACCAATCTTCACATAGAACTNCAGAGGAAGCTGAAAAACAAGGCCTACTTTTAAAACACAATGCATCAAATGTACGAGTTTTGGGGTCCGTTGCCTAGTGACCTACGGTTGCCGTATCTCTTTCCATACTAACAGTGCACAGCCTGGGAGGCAAGGCTCTGACCTTTTAACGGTCATCAAGAATAATCCTGTTTATTTAAAACATAGCCACTTGTGAACATTTACAGTGGGACAATCTACATTATTTCCTATTTTTTTCTTATATTTCAGCACTTCCCTTAGCCCCATTCCAAGCACCGATAATTTCATAATTCTTTTAAAATGCATACTGTTATTTTTTCTTGATTTCATTTAGTTATTTATATACATTCCTGATCATATTAATATTTATTTTCCTTACAAAAATATATCATCAAAATAAAGAGATGTCTGAGGTTACGTCAGTGTTCAAGTATGCTCGTTTTCTTTCTTTTTTCCAGCTTTTCTTCAGTTGCTGGACCCACTTTTTATCTTCACTTTCAAAAGTCTGGACTGCTTCCAGCTTCACTCTTGAGTAAAATTAAGACTCTACTAGGCTTCAATTTGTCTCTCATATTGGTCCAGGAAGTTTGTTCTTTTACAATAGGTGGGAATGGAAAATTACAGCCAAACATTAGAGAAGGAGCCAACCTCTGCCAGAGAATCTAAGCATAGACAGCAGAGTCAAGATTGTCAACTTATGGGAAATGCAAACATATTCTTTCTTGTTCCCACTAACAGGAAAAGCAAAGCAGCTACAATAAATCCTTACAGTTCCTAGCCATATTTCCCAGGTTGAGACTTTAATCCATGTTCTTCTTTGATTGCTCTTCATGATACACTGTTCAAGACACTCAGCATAAAAAGCCTGGTATGAGGTATCTAGCTAGCTTGAATGAAGTCTCTTTCCCCACATTTGCACTTATTACTCAATAGTGTCTGTATTTCTTTTACAACATTCAGATTTTAACTTGTGTCTCATATGACTGCCTTGTCTTGTGGCAAAGCTGTAGGTGTCTGTCAGGGAGTATCAGTAGTTCATCTCCGGTCTGGTATTGAGAAATTGAATTGTCCGTTGACTTGAACACTAATTTTCAAAGCAAGCAAAAGGTTATAAATTCAAAGTAGGTAGAGAAAACAGGAAGGATCTTGTAGGTGCACGGCATCTGAGAAGAATTCCTGGAATAGGTGTGACTGGAGGAGGCTGCAAGTATAAAGCGATGCTAAGTGCAGACTAAGGTCCTTTAGGAGCCTTACTGTCATTAGGACATCTGTGAAAGCAAGGCCAGACTTCCCTTCTCCCTCTCCACCCCAGCACAAAGGAACAGGAGTGTATCGTAGTGGATAGAGATGAGGCCTTCAAAACAGGCACCCTACACTTAATAGCTGTGTAATCTTGGGCTAGCCATTGTACCTCTCCAAGCTGTTTCTTCACTCATAGAAGTAAATACACTTACTAGATTACATAATGATTAAAGGTGTTAACCTAAGGAAGCAGCTTACAAGGCCCTAAAACTAATCTAATTATTTTCAAAAATTAAGGTGCACACTAATCATTTAACTTTTGCAATTACTGTTTTTAATCCTTACCATACTGGTTCAGAAATGGAGATGCAACAAGGAGCCTTGGGTAAGCCCGAAATGGAGAGATAAAAGCTAATTCAGGGTGATTGGCATATTCTATCCATGGAAGCCAATCATTCCCCTAGCAAGCATGACATATTTAGAGAAGAACCACCCAATATTTCCCTCTGAAAACCAGAAGCACAATTAGAGCTCAAAAGAATAATCACTTTGTTTCTTTGTGACTCGTGATCATCAGCAAATACTTCTGCACTTGATCCCTCTACACCCTGTGGAGGAGCCCAACCATCCAAACTTCTGATGAGCACTCAGAACCCAGAGAGGGTGGAGATGAACAAAGGGAGGATAGAAGGTGAAAGTAGCTGGCCCTGGAAGTGGGTCAGTGCACCCCACCCCACCCAGAGGCCCCTATTGGTCAGAGCAGCCTCCAGCCCAAGTGGTGAACAACAGTTCTTGAGGCAGCAACCAGAGACTGAGCATGGATGGCCTCTCTGAAGAACTGCCTTCCATGAGTCAGCTCTTGCCTCTCTGACCAGAGCTCCTGCCATAACTGGGCCCTGCTCACTTACACTGCCAAGAAAGAAGTGAATTTATAGAAATCCAACCATGTCCCCAGGTGCCAGAGATGATTGAAAACAAAAAGGAAAGCATTTCCAGAAGCTAAAGTAAAACAAGTGGCTTTAAGTAACTCTCAAAAGAATTTGTTTAGAAGACTACAGTTAAGTTTCATCTCCAAGAAAGAAGGACAGAGGCCACAAGGCAGAAAATTAGAAACAACAAAGGGACAACCAGCAAAAGAGTCCTGAAAATGATGACAGAGATAGGGTCCTGGCCGCAGAGTCACATGCTAATATAGCAAGTTAAAAAGAAAAATGGTAGCTCATTTGTTGGCAGGGGCTGACCATGTTGGGGTATAAACTGAAACAATGCTGCACAGACTCTGAGGGTATAAACTGAAACAATGCTCTGGGGTATGGACAGACTGCATAGTCTCTGTTGTCCTTACATGGTTTCATTCCTAGACATGTGTCTTAGGGTAACACTTAAAAGCAGACGCAAAGCTCATGTTTACAGATGTTCCTGCTGAAGACCTAGGATGTGGCACAGGGACAGAGCGCCTGCCTGGAATGCACAACACCCTGGATTCAACTTCTAGCACTGAAATGTCATTGCTGGTTTTTTAAGAAGAATATAATATTCACATTATGTATTTGATACAAAAAATGCTAAAAGGGGGACTAATTAATTCTTATTTCCCACCACAAACAATATAAATTGATGAAGATTGTCTAATGATCTCAAAATGAAAATTTCCCCTAATTATATGAAAATCAGATAAAATAAAATTAATAATTGATACCCAAATATAGACTAACTTCTCTCTTGATATATATTTATATTATATTATATAATCATGTATCATACATCATACATGTTATGTTATATATATTATATGTTATATCACACGCATATACTTTCATATATGTTATATCTGTCACACAGATACACAAAGTGAGGACAAAAGGAAGACTATAAATGAAGAAGGCTCAATCTACAGAACCATGGTGTTTGGGTCTGAAGATTCAAGTACCATTCACTGACTATAATTTATACTAAGTCACTTAACTTTTCTATGCTTTGCTTTCTTTGTCTGGAGATGGAAATAACAGTATCCCTACCTTATTGGTGCTGGGAGGATCAAGTGAGTCAATATTTGGACTCACTCAGTAGCATATGTATGATAGAGGACTACTAGCATCATTTATCTGTACACATAAATGACTAGAAAGATACACCATCTATTTTTTGATCATAGACTTAGAGTGATGTTTATTTTTCTTTGGATATTTTGATTTTTCTTTCAAGTACACATATATTTTTAATAAGAACTTAAAACTGCTTAATTAAAATACTTGGGGGCTGGAGAGATGTCTCAGTGGTTAAGAGCATTCACTGCTCTTGCAGAAAACTTGGGCTCTGTATAGCCTTGTCTGTCCTGGAACTCAGAAATCCGTCTGCCTCTGGCTCCCGAGTGCTGGGATTAAAGGCGTGAACCACCACGCCTGGCTTTTCAAGGGATCTGATATCTCCTTCTAACCTCAAGAAACACCAGAACTCATGTGGTACACAAATATACATGCAGACAAAACACTCACACATATAAAATTTAAAAAAACAAATACATCGTTTTTAAAAACACTGGTACAGACTTCTTAAGGAGAAAGGCAAAACAAACAAGAAGTCATCTGTAGAAACCCTCCATTGTGCAAAGCCATATCTGGAGGAAACTGCAAGCAGTGCTATCTAAATTTATGTCAATGTAACTAATTCTGATACAAGCACTAGTATAGATGTTGCCAGAAGGATGTTTTTGGGAATGTGGCTAATATTTAAATTAGCAGACTTTGATCTGTAAAAAGACTTTATCTTCCATTTTTTAATTTTTTCTAACATAATATTTTTATTGATTATTTGGGAATTTCATACTATGTACCCTGATCAAACTCACTGCCCAGTCTGCTCAGATCTACCTCCTTATTGTGACCCCCTACCACCACCAAAAAGTGGGGAGGGGGGAGTTCAATTTGTGTTGCTGATATATTCACTGGAGCATGCCCAAACTCCCAGTGGCCATCCCCTCAAAGAAAACTGAGTCCTTCCCCAAACTCTGCTGCCCATCTTCACATAGGTATCTAGGTGCCTCCTATGGTTCGGTTTCTCTGAAGAGCTCTGATTAGCACACCATGTGAAGGAACCAGACTGAACAAGAGTGCTCTCTGAACTCTTGCCCTGGGCTGCAGCCAGGGCTCTAGGAGCACAGGCAGAGCTGCCCCCTTTGCCCTCACTGTTGGAGTGGCGACCAGGTCAGACAGGCCAAGCAGAGGACTGTTAACATTGGAATATGCAAGAACACAATTTTCTGATTTTAGAAACAAAACCAAAAATGCACCTTTCATCCCAGTGAAGCAGAGCTGGGACTCCCTCCCACCCGAAGTCCTCACCCACTGAGGACCTTACAGCCCTCCCACAGGCCCCACCTTGCAAGGGCTGTACTGGCTTTCCATATGAGACCATTGCAAAGACAGACAACCAGAGTGGAAGCTTCAGGAATAATACATGAGGATCTGGTGTCATCTCCTGCCCCGCTCCCACCCTGCTTCCAAGATGTGGAGTCTGTAGGCCTGTGTACACAGCCTGAGCCTGGAATCTAGAGGCAGCAAGCACCCTTCCCTGGTTGGGCAAGACACTTAGCTTAGATCTTGGGAACAGTAAGCAAAAAGAATTACTAGTGACAGACCCCACAGAATCTAATAGCATTCAGAGTGTTTCTGGGGGTGAATGCCTATCTATGTACCAAGAACCATGGAGCCATGCAGGTGTGGTCCTCTTGGTCTTCTATTCGTGTAGTTTAATTATCCCATGTCAACTATCAAATATTCATATTCTGACTGTCCATTTGTGGTCAACTGTTGAGAATTTTCATCCAGGATAACTTCAGAAAACTTCTGACCCTACTTTGCTACTTGACATGCTGAAATTACAATGTATCTACAGATGACTCTACCATGCACACATGGTCATAATTCAACCATGTTACACTCTAAAACCTGGTTCATGACCACAGGAGCCCCTGGTCTGTCAGTTTAACATTAAATCTTCTTGTTTAAGGATGATGAGCTCAAGTTTGAATTGTCAATGTTCCTTTATCACCTTTGACCTTGTGTTTGTTACTGGCATTATACGTCTACTATTCATTGAAAGCCTACTGTTACCAGTCACCAAAATCAAAATGCAAAGCAAAACAAAACAAAACAAAACCAACAACAACAAAAAAACTTTTTAAGACTCATCATTTCATGTAATCTATATACCACCCTGAAAGAAAAGTATACAAGCTCCTTTCTCATACAAAGACCAAGACTCAGAATTTTTGGGATTTACTCCAAGTCTCAGAGACCCTTATTGGAGAAACCTGAAGTCAGGTGGCATAGTGTGTGTGTGTGTGTGTGTGTGTGTGTGTGTGTGTGTGTGTGTGCGCACACACCTCCATTCATGTTTGTTTGGGTGCACATGTGTTCATGTAAACATATGTGCATTTGTGCTCGTGTGGATGTGTAGGCAGGGTGAACATCAGGTTTCTTCTTGAGTTTCTCTCTATATTACTTTTTGGGATAAGGTCTCTCAGTGAGTCTGAAACTCACCAATTCAGCTGTACTGGCTTGAGGCATCTACGCGTCTCTGCGAATCTAGGGCTAGGATTATGGACAGCGCTGCCCCTGGTTTTTATGTGGGGGCTGGGGATTTGAACTTCGGTCCTTATGCTTTTGACACAAGTATTCTACTGACTGGGCCACCACCCCAGTGCCTCAGCTTCTAGATTAATAACAATAAAAGGTCATTTCTGCCTGCAACTATACCGAGAAGAGAAAGATTTAGAAGAAGTAGGAAGGTCTCAAGTTCTTGGCTAGTGACATCAGAGGAAAAGGTTAAAATCCACTGTCGTGTGAGATAATACATGATAGTTTAGGGCTCCACATCTCAGTCTTGGACAGCTGCCTCAAGTTTTTCCCTTTTGTGACCCAAACCCAACTCCTTGTGTGATCTCTCATCTAGATCCTTGATCCCACACTGTTCTGTGGCTGTGAAAGAGGCATACATGTAGACAAGCACCCTTTAGCATCATAACTCACTCCAATCACAAGCCACCATCAAGGCAAATGCAAAGAGAAGCCAATGGAGCCAAATTCACAGTTCTCTTTCCATCTCTTACCCAAAACAATAAAGCAACTTTGGAAATGACATTTTTCTTTATTGAAACTTAAGTCCTTCTTTTGAAACATAGGAATAATAAGAACCTCCCAGTTCGTGAGAACACTTTTGGGATCAGAGAAGTGAAGTATCAGTGTGTTAAAATTATGCTAATTCAGTGTTCACTACAGTCTGCACAATGAACAGCTCCTGAGCCTCACAATGAGCCCCGGGTCCACTGTCAGTGAAAGAACTTGAGCATAACAGGTAAACTGGGTCTCCCCTCCAGACCTCAGCAAACAGACAGACTTCCTTTTCTGGGTATTCAAATAGCCATGTTCTGGACATTCATTTCAACCAGAATTTTGCCTCAAGGGTGCAGGCTTGGTTGGACTACTTAGTTCCTGTGACTGCTTCTAGAGCCAAGCATCGGCATCATCCAGTCTTCTAGGCCTTGCCTGGAACCAGCTTCCTTCAGTCTCAGATCCAGCAGTCAGGCTTATGGTTGATTGTGTAGGGACAAATGACTGTTGTCTGGATACTGCTACCAGGTCCATAGCATACATTTGAAAACTTCATGGCCCACTCAGGTATCATATTTACGAACACAGCACTAGTTGGCAGTCATGTGATCTTTGGGCCCCTTGGTATACTTGGAAAGACCTCCAAGCATCTGGAACTTCCATGTCGGCAATTACAGCCCTGAAGCACTCAGATGGGAGAACCAGGCACCCAAACACAATCTCCACAAGTCCCAATCTGCTGCTAATGAGCCAGGATAATTGTAAGTTGTGTTTAGTTATGGAGACACAAAAGCTGTATACATTGAATAATATTTCTTTCTCCTTAATAATTATAATTTCACTTGAGATTAATTTGCAGATAAGACACCTATCACTAACCTTAGATTTTTATTATTCTGAATTTATGCTATTGTACAAATTCCTTATTAGTTGCTTTTTTCAAGTATAGAATGTGTGAGCCATGTCACTATTAATCTCATGTATATTCTTCATTTCCGCAATCAAAAGGCAGAAATGCAATTACTTTAGATGCCAGTAATTGCCTAGGCATGATTTAGGGCTCATTAGTTTATAATGTAATTTCACATTTAGAGTGTGTGTGTGTGTGTGTGTGAACTTGATGTAAACTGGAGTTACCTCGGAAAAGGAACCATGACTGAGGAATTGAGGTCTATCAAACTGACATGTAGGCAAGTTTATGGGGGAATTTTCTTGATTAACAATTGATATGGGAGAACCCTGCCCACTGTGGGCAAAACCACCTTGGGCAGGTGGTTCTAGCTTGTATAAGAAAACAGGCTGAGAAAGCCATGAGAACAAGATAATAGACAACGTTGTTTACTCATGGTCCTACATTCAGTTCCATCCCCCAGGTTCCTCCCTTGAACTCCAATCCTGACTTCCATCCACGATGGACTGTAATTTGTAATCTGAAACAAACTTTTTCCACCCCAAATTGCATCCAAGAGAACCATACTTCAGAGTACACTTTTAAAACGATAAATTCTGGAGTTCAAACTCCCCATGTTTGCATGGCAATATCTTTACTAGCTACCCTATCTGCTCGTCACCTCGATGTAAACTATAACCTGACCATAACCAGCTGGTCTAAGTAAAGAGTATGTCATTTACAGATAAGGAAATTGAAGTTTATTAAACCATGTAGCCAGTCCCATGTTGGAACTGTCTGTGCCCTGAGGATAAGAACAATGTCTATGTGTTTCTCATCTTGCCAGAACCAGCCTGGTAAATGTGATCTACAAAACAAACAAAACAGCAACAACAACAACAACAAACAAACAACAAATGCCTAGTGGCCTTCAGAATGGCCTCAAAACTTCTATAAAATGGCATAAAACTAGGACAGATACAAGTTGGTAAAAGGAGGGGCTAGCATACACTTGATGCTTCTTTGTATCTCAAACAGCTGTCACCAGCCATTACTTTTAATCCTGAGAACTTCTGTGGCAGGATTAAGTGTTTAGTTAATGGAGGAGGAAATAAGCAAACGCTGACCAGCCCTACTAGAGAACACCATTGGATTTATAGAATTCAAACCATCACAAATCCAGTCCACCCCAATGCAGATCTGCCTTGGAGATTCTCCTTAGCTTGGTTCAGGGATATACTTTTGATCTCAGATACAGAATTGCTCTGCTCTATTCCCATGAACACAGGGATGGGGACCAATAGCTTAGTGCAGTGGAAACCTAGAGACCAAAATGGTTTGAATGATACATTACCTAGTCTTCATGTATCAGTGACACTTCCCTGAAAATGGACCAGGCTTCCATTTCAAGTTGTCACATTTACTACAGACTGCCTTTGTTCTCCAAAGGAAGGTATACCCTGGAAAAAAACTGAGAGACAATTAATGGTAATGAAGGCACGGTAAAACAAAAGCTGTAAATATGCACCAGCAGGAGTTCTGTGAGCAAGCTACCAAGCAAAGGAACGATCTCATATGATTGGGACAATCTGGAAACACACTAACAGAGGAAGTGGTGCCATTTGCTGGGGAAAGTCTCTGCATAGAGGTAAAAGAGAGGAAGCATTAAAACAGAACAAACAAACAAACAAATGCCTAGTGGCCTTCAGAATGGCCTCAAAACTTCTATAAAATGGCATAAAACTAGGACAGATACAAGTTGGTAAAAGGAGGGGCTTAGCATACACTTGATGCTTCTTTGTATCTCAAACAGCTATCACCAGCCATTACTGCTGGTGCATATTTACACATATTAAAACAGGCTTGCAAGAAGTCAAGAGTCAGTTGAATGATGATGACTGAGAGTGGGAAATACATCTGTTCCCATTACCCATGAATCACCAAACTGCTGCACCAAGTTCTGAGATTGACTCTGATACAGCAGAAAAAGGAACTTCCCCTTATCCCCAGTAGCTCCTGACGTGAGTTCTTTTCTTTTCCCAACAGAAAGAAGGAGATTAGGAATTTCTAGATTGCTTTCTCTATGGAAACAGAGAGATTTAGAGTCCCAGAAATGGCAGATTACAGCTTTCATGATGAAACTAAAGATGCTGAAGACTTATCCACATGTTCTGCCTAGATTATAGCTGAGAACCAACAGGGCCCACACGTCTGTCAGTCAGGGATTAGACTCAGAAGGAAGAAGTGACATATCCTAAGTCATTAGACTCCTGTCATCAGAGCTATCACAGAGATCTACCTAATCCTTCCTGGTATTTCCAGGGATGACTCTGAGCTACTCACTGGGTTTCCAGGGTGTTCTTTACGGAGTGCTTTGGAGAGATAAGGATACAATTGGAGAGAGGATAATGGAGGCCCAGACTGTTGACTATTTTATTTTGTTTTGTTTGTTTCCTTTCCAAGAACCCTGTCTCTGTCCCCTTTCTTTCCCAACTTGTCTTGGCAACAGTATCACCAAATGTCAATTCATGAAAGCTGCTCTTGGAATCAGCTCTCTGATCTGTAGAAATGTTTTGCAAAGAAAAGAGTTGTGGAATGTTCTGGATTTAGACATAAAAAAAGTTTTGCTCCAAAGGAAATAGTTATTCTTAAAGATGAATGGCCTGGACCCCATGACGCCAATCAGGGTGCTTCAGGTAACGTGTTCCATTGTGGAAATTACTTAAAACACTTCACAGACTCAAAACAAAAGAGTTACAAATCACACGTACTGAACAAACGGATGGAATGTCTTGCAGATGGGCAACAGCAAGGCAGCGAAAGCTCTGCTACACGTTTCCAATGTGCTCTGATGATTCCTTTATCTTCTGAGTTGGGACAAGCTACACATGTCAAGCTTAGCAATATATTCTAAGTTTAGTTTACAAGTCAAGATGGGGTGAAGTCAAATACAGGTGTGGAGGATAAATGACTACTAAAGAACTAAGGATAGCTTGAGGTCATTTTGGCTCTCATTGTGGTAATTTAAGTCTGCAATCATGGAGGTATAATCAGCCAATCTTCAGAATATCTTCAAAATATGAGTGTTTTTAGAGAAACTCAATTAACATTGTTCGTTACTTTGAAGATACAGCATCAGTGGACACCCTCTAGACACCCCCACTTCATCATTGTGGATTCCTCAAAGAAGGAAAGTGCTGGTGAGCAGGCTTTCAGTAAGGGATGGGTTTGTGACTGCTGTCATGATGACAGATATTCAGGCCAATCAAAAAATCTTTAGGGTGACAAATCATCTGCCACCCAGCCTGAGAGAAGCCCTGGTATCTCCTCCACTAACCAATGGTGATCTGATAGCTGATGCAGATGATGCTATGTTAGAAAGACACCTGACCTAAGAGATGGTGTTGAGTCCACTGAATTGTGTATAATAGCCTCCTCTGTGTGTGTGTGTGTGTGTGTGTGTGTGTGTGTGCGTGCACGCGCATATATAGTTGACAAATATATTCTGCTTGTAGCCCAGAGACAGTGAGTATGAAATAGAGCAGGAGAGAACCCATAAGAAGGTAACCTATTACTAATCAGTACCCCCAGAGCTCATGTCTCTAGCTGCATAGGTAACAGAAGATGGCCTAGTCAGCCATCTCTGGGAAGAGAGGCCCCTTGGTCTTGCAAACTTTATATGCCCCATACAGGGGAACGCCAGGGCCAAGAAGTGGAAGTGAGTGGGCAGGGGAACAGGGTGGGGGGGGAGGGTATAGGGGACATTGGGATAGCATTTGAAATGTAAATGAAGAAAATATCTAATAAAATAATTTTAAAAAAGAAGGTAACCTACTGTAAAAGCCCCATGCTCTCTCAGACTAAACTGATACTTTCACCTTGGATATTTCTGTGAAGTTTTGAGGAAATGGGTTTGTATGAGTTAGTATGAAAAAGGTTCTTTCCTTTGGCCTTGCCTTTGAAATCCACAGGGCCACTGGGATCCTTCTGTCCAGTAAAGAGACCATGCATAATCACCTTAAGCCTTTTTCTTATCAGCTGTAAAAGAGCATAGAACATGTGTAAGTAACAGCAGCAGTATCAGAAGAATAAGAACACTCTGAAAAGAATAATCTTCAATAAACGGATGTTGAATGCTTTAAAAAAGAAACAAAGACTTCTCTGGCTTTGCAGGTGGTGCATCATATTCCCCGGGGATCTCAGGTCTGTACAAAGTACTGTTGAGCCCAGATCATTGGAAAGGGGCCTCCTAGTCATAAGGGGGACAAACACAGCAAGAGACAGCTCTAAATGTGGTAGAAAGGGCTTGTAATTAGAGGAAAGCAGTCTTGGGTCAGAAGGTGAACTGAAGAAAGGAGGTGGGGCTGGGCTGGGCTAAGCCTTGGATGAATCAAGCCTGCTTGTAGGGTGGAGACATCCTGTCTAAAATACATATGAGAGCCATTAAATCCTCTATAAAAGGTTCTTGTCCCTCTGACAAGTACTCTACACACTGCTTAACAGAAACTTGTCCCATCCTGCCTGAGCATTAGGTAAGTTCCCTCCAGAAGAACTTCTTGCTCATTCTCAGTGTCTTGGCAAGCTGAGCTCATGAATCCAGGGCTGTCAGATCTGAGTTGTCAGGTCTCAGTGCTTAGCTGGAGGTAGGAAGGGCCCCCAGAGAGCCTCAGGCAGACTAAAGCCAGAGGGTTTGGGAAATGCTGCTCTTCTGAAGCAACACGGCTTTCTCCTCTCAGTGGGTTTAGCCTGCAGTTCTTCTCACTAGATAACATGGGCAGCAACAATGGAGCCACTCACCATCCTGGATCATCATAACACACCCCTCCCCCCAAGGTTCTAGTGGATCAGCATAACGCACCCCTCCCCCAAGGTTCTAGAGGGTTTGTTTCTGCCAACTCAGACAATAAGCTCAAGTTGCCTTATGGAGGAAGGGGCTATGCACTTCCTTCCATCCTCCTTCTCTCCCTCTGTCCCTTCATCCCTCCCTTCCTTCCTTCCTTCCTTCTTTCCTTCCTTCCTTCCTTCAGTTGATATATAGGCAAGATGAATTTGTAGTTTTATTCTAAAACTCTGAATAATCACTAAAAGGACTTTTTTCTCTCTTTTTATTATATAGTCAGTGACTAAAGACTGTCATGTCTTTTTAAAACATAGAGAAGTGTTTGAAGTTATATGCCCTGAGGCACACAGAGGAAAGAGTTATTGACTCTTGGATCAGTAGGAAAGTTGTTCCTGTACAGTCCACCTGGAGTCTAGACTTCCTCAATCCTCTGACCACACTGATTTGCTTTTTCCTGAACCATGCCTCCTTTGTTCCCTCACTCCTTCCTTCTCTACCCATGCCATCCTCTACCCACAATCACGAAGGTCCCTTCCTTGGTTTTCTAGATGCTACAGGCTTCCTTCTTCCTTTGTCCTTGAACCTTATCCTTTTGGCACCTCTCCTCTTTCTGGTCTAAGACTTCTATTTAACATGTGTCTCTTGCCCATTCAGTCACGCCCATCTTCCCCTTCACCTACCTCCAAATTCCTCTATAATGGAAATGAAGGTTTTCATTTTTGAATAGCACCATTCATCATAGGTCACCAGTGCTTTAGACTTAATGGACCACTTGTCTCTTACATAAGCTGACCTCTCCGATAGATCCCAGGACTGAAGGCAGAGAGCATCTTGGACTCTCTGTTAAAAAGCCTCCTACCCCAGATGGCACCCCTAACCCAATTCTCTCCAACAGGTGCAGCCCACCTTCATCTTCTTCCTGAATCCCTTTTCCAGAAACGTTGAGAGGGTAGGGCTGGACCCTTGGAGGGTCTAACCCCTGTGTGTACTTGATGTTTTCTGATGTTTCCTGTAGGACATTAACACCCTAGAGATAGGCAAAAAGAAAAAAAAAACTGTCCACAGGTATATTCTAAAGAAATAGTTGCATTTGCGTTAAAAGAAAATAATGTGTGGCCTTCACAAATCTATCTCCTCTCAGCCTTTTCCCCCCACCTATGAAAATAATAGCGATAATAAGGATCATAAGCTATGTTACACAGGAAACTGCTTTGTGAGCAGTGCGTGTCTATAGTCGTACACAAATTATATATGTGTATATGTGCATTATGATAATGATGGTGATGATACTTAATAGCTACCACTTAGCATAAGCCAGGCATCAGCTGGGTACTTTTCATGAATTATCTCCTAAAGCCTTTATAATACCTCTCTGAAGTAAGTGCTAGTATCAGCTTCATTCACAGTGAGTAAACCGAGGCACAGAAGAGCAAAGCAGGTAGGTGGTGGAACCCGGCATTAAATGTTGACTCAGAAACTTCCACAGCCTGAGTGCTTCTCCTTCTCATCAGAAAGCACACTTTGAGGAAAAGGCCGAGGAAGGTGGAAAAAACCCAAAACACAGCTGAAGACACAATGAAAGGACCGAGCCTTGGAGTACTGCGTGGAAACAGCGGGGGCTGACTATGGTGCCCATAAATGGCCTTTTTATATTTTCCAGCATAGCTTTCAAAGATGCCTCAGTTGCTGAAAAACATCCACGGGATCATTGAAGCCTTCGGGTGCTATGCCAGGTCAGAGGATGGCTGCAAAGTACTCACGCGGCAGGAGCTGAAGAGGCTCCTGGAACATGAGTTTGCCGACGTCATAGTGGTATGATATGTGGGGGTGAAAGGGAAAGACATGATAAGGACAGCCAAAGCCTGTTTATGTGCATGGGCTCTTATCTGGGGAATGTAAAGAGTAAGGAGCCAAATTCAAGTGTCCTGCCTGGATTAGTAGTTGTGCCTGCCAATAAGAAAAACACAGAGGGCAAAGGTCACGATATGTAACAGATCCAGATTCTTACTGAAAGGGCAGATTCTTGGATCTGATCCTCTGCTTTAATTCACATTAAGCTCAAGACAAAGTAAATAGACTATAAAGAGAGAGTTCAGACAAGAACAGATTCTTCAAACGGCCTAAAAGAAAAAGTAGTCACTGCTTTCCGGTGCTTCTCAAATCTGACGCTGGAAACATTTCCTATACCTGTCTGAAATGTGATTGCCTATTAGCACTCTTTAAGAGCTTGCCTTTGCCTTACACAAAGCAGTTACTTCAAAATATTAGCTCAATATTAGTCAAGTCAAAAATGAGATTTTGGAGCCCTACTTCTGAATATCTGTGGGTGCTGGGGACACTGAGAGACCTAGCCTATTCAGCAAGCCAGCACCAGGGCCATAATGCACTTTTCTGCCTTCAGCCGACATCTAAAGCAGACCAGGTAATGAAGTCCTAGGTGCAAACACTGGCATACTCGGATGGTGTGTGCATGTTTAGCATAGCCTGCTGTCCTGCTGGGACTCCCCATCATAGGAGCTTTCTGGAATCTCATGGGGTCAGGATCCTGGTATACCTCCTGTGGGGTTGATGCCAGAGGCAAAGTGCCAAGAGCAGCCAAAAGAAGGAGCCAGAAGCCCAGACAGTTGCACATTGAGCACATGCATTCCTTTAATAAGTCTTTACCTAGTCAATCATCTTGCGGATCTGAAATCAAGGATATATATATAAAACAAAAGTTGCTAGCTACCCTTGAGTAAGAGAGATGCTACAAGAAAAGACACAAGTCATGAAACATGTGATGCTATAGGCAGTGCAGTGGGTCTGAGAGCTCCCATCTGCAGTGGGGTGAGGGAGCCTGGATGTTGAGTGCCATTGATCAGACCAGGTTCTCCTCAGAGAAAGAAATGCTGACTTGGCTTCATCTCTCCCCCAGAAGCCCCATGATCCTGCAACTGTGGATGAAGTCCTGCGCCTGTTGGATGAAGATAACACAGGGACTGTAGAGTTCAAGGAATTCCTGGTCTTGGTCTTTAAAGTTGCACGGGCCTGCTTTAAGACACTGAATGAGAGTCCTAAGGGTGCTTGCATATCTGACAAGTCTGAAAGCTGCTATCCTGGATCTTCCAAAGAGCTGGAGCAAGGACAGAGAGGTGGCGCTGAAGTGGCAAAAGATGGAGCAGCACAGCACTGTGGAGACAGCAGCTGTGGACAGAGAGATCAGGCTTCTAGAGGACAGGACAGGGTGGGGACACATACCCAGAATCAGGACAGCTACCCTACACAGGTCAGCAGTCATGACAGGCAGACTGAGTCCCAGACACAGGAGATGATAAGCCAGCAAACACAAGTGACAGGACAGGTGAAGCAGACCCCAAGAACAGAAGACAAGAGTTGGACCAGACAGAAGAGGTCAGAGAGGCAACCACAGATTAGTCAACAGACAGATGAGATCACAACTGGATCCACAACTCAGACCCAAGCAGGTACTTTCTGCACACAGGGGTCTGACTGTGACTATAACAGAGGAACTAACAGCCATAGCCAAGACAGAAGCCATGCAGACAGAGCTTCTACACAACACTACCAGACACAGGCAGGGTCTCATACTCAGATACACACCCAGATGGTAGAACAGGGCTGGGGGCAGCAGACAGGAAGTGACAGTATCCAGACACAGGGATCTATCTATGACCAGAACAGAGAGACTGTGATTCATGGCCAAGACAGGAACCAGGCAAGCCAGAGTGCTAAAGAACACCACCGGGCACAGGCAGAGTCATATACTCAGACACAGACTCAGACAATGGAACAAGGCAGGAGCCAGCAGGCAGAAAATAGTAGCATCCAAACTCATGGGTCCATGTATGACCAAAACAGAGGGACTGAGATCCATGGGCAAGAAAGCAGTCAGGCAGAACAGGTGGGGACAAGACACTACCAGACACAGGCAGGATCATATACCCAGACTTTGGAACATGATGGGAGCCAGTCTGCATATAAATCTGTGGCTCGAGAAAAGGAACAGACACAGACACAGCCATGCATGGGTCAAAGCTGGACACCGGTAAGCAACTATGAGACAGGAGAGCCAGTGCTAGGAGGACAGGTCCAGACTGAGACAGACACTGTTAAAGAGAATCACCCAAGCCCAACAGCCGGGCAGGTAGAGAGAGTACCCACAGTGGTTAGAGAGGAGTGGGTCAATGACCACACAAGGGAAATAGTAATCCGAAGCCAGGATCCAGGCAGCCTGCACTCTGGTACTCCTTCAGCTCAAAGCCAGGACACACCACAGATGGAGAAGAAAGGAATCACAGCCAAGGGACTATATACCTACTTGAAGACAGAGCAACCATGACTTTTCCTGATTCCAGCTGGAGTGAGGTTGGCCTGCCCTGCCCTGCCCTGCCCTGCCCTGCCCTGCCCTGCCCTGCCGTGGTACTTCACTAGACAGCCATGATTCTTTTCGTTTGGTTCTTTTACAGTGATCATCTTTACAAAGTGATTTCTTATCTAAATTCACCTCTCTTACCTGCTACTGTCAGAAACTCACTCCTCTTACCTGATACTCTCAGAAACAGGAAGATGTGGAGGAGGTCATCTCATTGCACTGAATTCCCCCAATTTTCAAGGGGGTTTCAAAGCTGTTTTATCTCTGGTATCTGTCCATTGCATCAATAAAGGCTTAGTAGCTGACCTCAGTGTGTTAGTCAATAGTGTCTACTGATGTGATAAACTGAAGGCTCTAGAGTTCTGATGTTGAACTGAACGTAGCCCCACCTCTCAAGGAACACTGAGTTGAGGGAATGTATGTGACCCTAGAGTTAGAAAGAGCTGAATAGAGGAGAGAACACACTTTATACTTGGCAGAGATGGGTCAGGGATGCCTTCTTCCATTGTTGGACCCATGCCAGGGAAGTCAGGGAATACCAAAAAAAAAAAAAAAAAAAAAAAAAAAACCACGAAAGGCCTTCTTGTTGTAAAAGCATGAGGCAGTTTAATGGTGGGGGCCCGGGCTGATACCCATCTCACGCAGGAAACAAAGGAATCGACCCTGAAACCCAAAAGCTAGGGGTTTTAATAGGGAGAGGGTAGGGGGTTGGGGGAATTTTGGAGGAACTTGGTGCAGCTTCACACAATTGGCTTGATTACAAGTCAGTAGAATAATACATGCAGGTTGTAGCATCAACAATTCCAGGGAGGGTCAGCGAGACCCAGGCCGCCAGATGGCCAATGAGT
>NC_034593.1:83447568-83452064 GCF_900095145.1 Mus pahari
CATTTTCTCAATTACTGATCAAGGGGGAGAGGCCCCTTGTGGGTGGGACCATCTCTGGGCTGGTAGTTTTGGATTCTATAAGAGAGCAGGCTGAGCAAGCCAGGGGAGGCAAGCCAGTAAAGAACATCCCTCCATGGCTTCTGCATCAGCTCCTGCTTTCTGACCTGCCTGAGTTCCAGTCCTGCTTCATTTGGTGATCAACAGCAGTATGGAAATGCAAGCCGAATAAACCCTTTCCTCCCCAACTGGCTTCTTGGTTATGATGTTTGTGCAGGAATAGAAACCCTGACTAACACAGATGCTTATTTGTAATAGCCCTCAATGGACCACTAAGAAATACAAATATAATACTGTCATTCATTTCCTCTAATTCTAGAATGTTAAGACTCTATTCCTATGCATGGTCACAGAGGTTATTACTAAATGGATGAAGAACATCCAGAACTGTGCTGGGAAGGGATGAGGTCATGCATTCCCAGGGACTTAGTTAGTAGTGAGAGGCCCTGATCTTCCCCTCCTATTCTGTGCCAACACTTCCCCTCCATGTTGCCCTACTTGCTGGGTATCAACTAGCTGTATAGCAGAAATTAGCAACTATTCTTTACTTTAAAAATCACCAGGCAGGTAAGAGTTTTTCATTTTGTTTTTATCGGTATATGTATGTACCTGGGTCAATGCATGTGCACCTGTTGAAGCTAGAAGTAGACATTAGATATCCCCGATTTGGGGGCTACAGATTGTTGTGAGCTGCCATTGGGATTGCTGGAAGTGGAACCTGCACTTCTGCAAGAGCAGTAGGTGCTCTTAATTACTGAACCATCTTTCCAGCCCAGGAAGGTACCAGTTTTAAATACTAAGCCTAAAGATTCTCACTCTTTGGAGAATTAGCTTATGACTAATGTTTATAAATTTAAGGGTGGATACTTGTAGTGCAGAATGGATACTCTGAGAATCCTGGTACAACAAGTATGTAGGAAGCCTTTTTTTTCTTTTTTTACTGCATTGTTGAGTTATGAAAATTTTTCTAAGGATAAAACAAAATCTGGTAGGCCCAATACCTCCAAAGATGTGGCTCTATCACTCCTTAAAACTTGTGGATACCTCTTTATATCTCCAAGAGGGCTTTGTAGGACACTAAGATGGGGGCTCATTGTAGCCTATCTGGATGAGCTCAATATAATCCCAAAGGTCTTTATAAGATGAAACAGAGGGGCCAAAGGTCAATAAGAGATGTGATTGTGAGACCAACAGTCAGAGCCTTGGTCAAGGTGCAAGGGGTGCAAGTAGAAGCTAGAAAAGGAATTCTCCCAGTGCTCCTCAGAAGATGAGTAGTCCTTCCAGAACCTTGACTGTAGACTTCTGACCTCCAGTACTGGGGGGATAAAAGTTCTGCATTTTAAGTCATTAAGTTTGTGTGCATGTTTGATGGCAGAGATAGAAAATGAATACATAAAACAAAAAACCCAGTACCAGTGTTAAGGGTAAGCTCATGGAGAAGGCAGGGCTGGTCTTTGTGAGGACAACTTGATTTTCTATCTATGAACACAGGATTTGGAGTATGAATGCCAAATATAGACAGCAAGGAACTTGCAAGGACCCAGGAAATGTCACTGCCACTAATTCTTTCTAGTGTAATTTGATAAAGAAGAAAAACACACTTAAAGCCAAAAATCACAGAACCATTTGACATACAAACTGATAATGTATGTTTAAATCCATCTAACTGCAGGACAAGACAAAAGGATGTAGACTAGGTGACAGAACAGCATTTAATGTTATATGTTCTGAAAATCTAAATATAATCAGCTAATAAAAACAAGTTCTTAGAGAGCCTATGGAAAGCAAAGCAAGCTAGCTGATTATGTCATGTAAGTACACACTTATAAGGAAAATCTAGGAGTAAAAGAATTTCACTTCAAATTATACAATGAGGGGAAATGAAGGAGTATATGAAAAGAATTATGAAGTTCTAGAAAATCCTATTATTTAGGCTAGGGAATGAACAGACAATAATAGGTGAGGGGGGATAGGGAATATATACTGTGTGATGATACACTGCAACAGTAATTCTGGAGTAAGTGAATGAAGGTTCTGCATCACAAAAAGACAGTTCAGAAATATAGCAAATAAAACAGAAACACAGAGAACTATGTTGCTTGTGCATACAACATGTTTCTATGAACATGAAACAAAATAACAGGGAAAAAAGAGTCTGGTATCATTTGTAATAGTGTAAAGGATTTGTTCTACTATTGACATGTTAGCTTTATCTGAGGAAAAATTAGAGAGAAGAAGAAGAAGAAGAAGAAGAAGAAGAAGAAGAAGAAGAAGAAGAAGAAGAAGAAGAAGAAGAAGAAGAAGAAGAAGAGAGGAAGAAAGGGACTTAGAAAAATCTTTTAAACAGATAAGTTAATAATTACCAAGGAAAACAGATTCAAACAAAATTTTAAAAGCAAAGGTCAAGATCTTGATTCCTTATTAGGTCATAAAAAAAGAAAGAACACTTTAACTCCTTTTTCATGATGCCTTCTAGATGGGTATGTTAAAAAGAATCTGAATATCTTCTTCCTGATAGCTGACTATGAGAAACTTACTGAAGTTAATGATAAACACAAACTTGAAACTTTCTATGAGAAGTGCATGGTCACAAAAGTCGCTTCTGATGCCTGGGGTGAAGAATGGAAGGGTTATGTGGTCCATCCAAATCAGTGATGGGGATAACAAGCAAGGATTCCCCATGAAGCAGGAGGTCTTGACTCATGGCAGAGCGTTGAGTAGAATTCTTGTTATAGACCAAGGAGAACTGGAAAGAGAAAGCTAAGTTTGTTTGGGGAAGCACTGTGGATACCAATCTGAGCAAAGAAGGAGAATATTCCTCAACTGACAGATAGTACTGTGCCTCAGTTATTGGGGCAAAAGAGTTAGCAGAATACATAAACTTTTCTAGTCTCTCTAAAGAACATGTTGACTACCAACATGTCCAAAAGCTCTTAAACAAAGAAGGTAAGAGGCCTAAGACTGATGCACCCAAGAGCTAGTGTCTTGTTACCCCATGTGTCCTGCAACAAAAATGCTAATGAAGAAATAACACACTAAGGAAAATAAAAATAAGGCAGTATAATATGCCTTATTATTGGCCAAGAGAATTAAGGAGAACCGTCCCCCAACCCCTCCCAAAAAAAGCCAGGAACAGATTGCCAAGATTTGTCAGTCATCCTCACTGACATCTTCTACTTCAGAATTCAGTTAAGACATAAGATCTTCCAGGGTAACAAATACGTGACCAGACCTTGGAAATAAGAGGACACTTTAAAATGCCAAATAATTATACGCTTTTTAGTATGTATGCATCTGCTAATGGCCAACTCCAATAAAGTAGTAACTACAGAAGACAGAAGGAAAAAATGTAAAAATTAAAGAAAACAATGTTGTAAGTATAAAGCCTTTAATTCTCTCAGTTCAGTACAGTAAATGCACATATTGTACACACATACTTATTTTAAATATTTGTGTGTGTGTGTGTTCATGTGTGCCACCTGTGTGCAGGAGATGGAGTTACAGGTGGTTGTGACCCACACAATATGGGTGCTGAGAACCAAAATTAGGTCCTATGGGAAATCTAAAACCATCTTTAAGGGATGGAACCACCTCTCCATCCCTCAATATGGTTTGATATTAAGAACTTTCTCAGAGTATGTGAATGCATGTGCACACAAATCACATACATGTGTATGTATATGTTTGTGTGCACACACGTGTGTGTGTATGCCCTTGTAGAAGACAGACCAGACAAGGTGTTTTTCTCAATTGTTTTTTACCTTACTTTTTGAGACAGAGTCTTTCATTGAAGCTGGAGCTCCCAGATTGAGGTAGGCTTGCTTGTCAGCAAGCTCCAGGGATCGTCCTGCGTTGGCATTTCCAGCACTGGAACTGCAGAGGTATGCCACAGTGCCAGAGTTTAAAAAAAAAATAGGTGCTGAGGATCAGGATCTGAATCAAGTCTTTATGTTTTCATGGCAAATGCCTTAATGACTAAGCTATCTCCCCAGGCCCTGTATAAAGAACTATCTTTTAAAATAAGTTTTCCTATTAACCGAATTTTATTTCATAAAAAAAAAATAAAAAGTACACATGGAATAGCCAACAACTGACCACAAAAATACTCACCAACATGAATGCCTAAATATGAACTGAACAAGAATGACCCCAATAGACACAGCAAAGTGGATGGGAAAAGCCCATGAGGCCTCAACCCTGAACGAAGAACAGGCAACTAAGGAATGCTGAGAGCAGGAGAGATAGCCTTCCCCAGAGATGAACAGGCAACTAAGAAATGCTGGAAATGCTGAGAGCAGGAGAGATAGCCTTCCCTAGAGAAGAGAACATCAACTGGTTATGCAATACCAAATGGTCAGCCTTGAAAACATACATAGAAGTAACAGAATACAGAGAGGCCAGGTTGTACTCAGGAATATATAGGTATATGTAATATATAT
>NC_034593.1:83455451-83460077 GCF_900095145.1 Mus pahari
CCCCTGAGCTCGAGTCTCTAACTGCATATATAGCAGAAGATGGCCTAATCAGCCATCATTGGGAAGAGTGGCCCCTTGGTCTTGCAAACTTTATATGCCCCAGCACAAGGGAAGGCCAGGGCCAAGTAGTGGGAGTGGGTGGGTAGGGGAGCAGGGGCGGGGGGAAGATATAGGGAACTTGCGGGTAGCATTTGAAATGTACATAAAGAAAATATCTTCTGCTTTGAACCTTCTTCTCATGGCACAGATTATCTCTCCAGGAAGACATGTAGGATGGGATGGTAAGAAGAAATGGCAACACATGCCATTAGTCATCTCTGCTAGTCTGTCTGGAAAAGAAAAGTATTTGATTCAGGTAACGAGGTAGCCAGATACTGAACTAGACACAGATTAAGCTTTATTTCACCTTGTATGGAATACACAGGAACTCAGTTATTGCATGATTTTAATTGCCCTAAACAATGAGACACAGATTTAGCTACAAATTGTTATACGTTTGTCTTAGGAAAATCACAAAAGACCCCAAAAAGAAAGAAACAAAAAATGCACTATTGTTGGGCAGTGGTGGCGCACGCCTTTAATCCTAGCACTTGGGAGGCAGAGGCAGGCAGATTACTGAGTTTGAGGCCAGCCTGGTCTACAGAGTGAGTTCCAGGACAGCCAAGGCTACACAGAGAAACCCTGTCTCAAAAAATGAAAAAAACAAAAAAAAAACAAAAAAAAACTATGAAGAAAAAAATGACCATTGTATTTAACCCTTCCAGATGCTCATCTATACAAATCACCATAAAAATATATCCATATGTACATATATACATGAATAGCTTTAATGATACATTTATGTGTCAACTATATAAGTTGCATGCAAATTACACTCCCATATCTAAACATATACATGAAATATAAACATGTATGTTCATAATTTGTAACAGTAACGTCCATAGGCTATGTCCAGTGACTTAGGGCAGGCCGTGTCAGCAGAGTTTTTTGGTTAGGATTATGCATTATGGTGAAAGGTTATTCCTCAGTTCAGTTTCTCACAAGAGGTGTACCTCTGATGAAAGAATTTGTCTTAATAGCTTTGTCTCTATTGTGGAGAAAATAATGGCACCTCTACATAGGTAGGTGTGAGAATGAATTTATACATGTAATTCCTAGCAAATGACATGGTAAGCCCTCAACAAATGCTAAGAATTGAATGAAGCATTCATGCCAGCCATTCATAAAGAAAAAAAAATTGTTTTAAGAAGAAAAAAGTCTAATCAGATAAAATTTGACCAATACAGAAGATTCTCACAGACTACAATTTATTCTCATAAAGATAGTTTTCGCTTTTAGCAGCTGTAATGACCATAGTTAATTAGGGGATTTAAAACACAAAAACCAAGAATTAGGGATGAATCAGTACTATTTTAAATTGTATATTTATTTATACTATTATACATAAATTATATTATCTATAAATAGGTGCAACATCAACTTTTCCTGTTTCCCTCCCAGGCCTCTGTCCTGTCCACTGAGCCCAAAGTGGGTTTTCTCTGCTCTGTCTTTATCATTCTCAAGATCAATAGGCTGTTAGACAAGAAGCAGGGCAGTAACTCTAGTTGGCTTACTTTTCCACAGGATGCAAGGTGATAGATGGAGGATGTGGGCAGCTGGAGAGGCCAGTAAATCATTTGCATTGACAGCATCTGACTTCAAATATTTAACAAAGCAAAACAATCTGGGTCATATGGACAAGAAAATTCATTTTCCTCTTTTTGCTTCATAATACATTTCATTATTTAAGTTTTAGTTATGTTTTCCTCAAAAGCAATGCCATCACATGTAGAAGAAAATTCCTGCACATGAGCTGATACCTACCTAATTTCTTGATTTCCATCCCAAATTTAAAAAAAAAAAATGCTGCTATCCACTGGTTTTTATGTAACTATGAACTCTCTTTCTATTTCTACATATGCATACATGTATGTACACACACACACACACACACACACACACACACACAGTGGGTTTATTATAAAATGAGCCAGGTCTACTGTTCTGTCAAGGAGCTAAATGTAACTAAGGGACAAAAAAAAAAGCAGCTTGAGGTATCTGGGGCCCTGGCCTGGGACAGCCCCCATGCCCTGCCTGTAGACCTCCCTAGACCAACCCTGGCTTGATAAAATTCCCAATGGCTACAGAATAGCCACCATTGAGCTTGCAAGTGACTGTTTGGGCCACCTCTCCTGAGGCAGGGAAGTGCTGGTAAAGGGACGCAGCTCACTACTGCCATGAACATCCCTCCTCAAACACCTGTCAATTCATCAGAGACATTTTTCTACTGCTTGTTATTCACAGCAAACACATAGCTGCCCTTTTAAACTACCTAACAAAAATCTACCTATTTTCCATGACACACCAGTAAGGAACTCGCAGCTCCATTTGGCATCTATTATTCCCTGATAAGATCAGTAGCCATACCTACTGTTGAAGTATCTGTTTGTCTTATGAATGGGTGTCATAAAATTTAATTACACCACCTTATCCACAATCATTGAAAAATTAAGTCACACCATCACGTGTATGGGGTATTAGTTGTCCCCAAACTAAACAACAATGCAGGAATCTAAAGCAAACCACAGATTTATGTGTTTTCCTTCCATGACCTAGTCTTTCTCACTTAACTGGTTCTGGTTTTCTGCCTCCCCCCTGGATATTCATATCAGATTTCTTTGTTGTTTTTTTCCTGCTATAAGTGCTCACGCACATACTTCATCAAGGCAGATGTGAGGGCTGTTGGTGGCTCAGCTGGGGTTTGTGGCATCTGTTTAAGTCAGTCAGTTTATCCAGTTCAGTGACATGCCATGAGTTCTAAGCCCACACCTTTTCCCAGGTGAGTTTGATTCATCACAAGATGAAGGCACAGTACCCACACACACACAGCATGGCAATCTTTACCTTTCCCCAAATCCAGGAACTAATGATAAAATTCAGTTTTGACTTTGGAACATTTCTATCTTCCCCAGGGTACAGATCATCTCCTAAGAACATGATGATGTAGTGGAGAGAAGTCAAAGCCAGTGTCAGAGACCTGACTGAACCACCTGACTGTGTGACATTCTGGACCTCTGCATATTTCTAAGCTTCAGTTTTTCTCACTGGACAATGAGGAGCAACATATCTCTCTTCTAGAGTGCTTGGAAGACTGATAGAATATATAAAGCAACTCTCACATAGGGATGCTCAAGATATCCTGGTGCTCTGTGCTGTCTCTTCTGCAGTCTTCACTCAGCCCCACCATCCTCACCACTGTACTCCTACCTTTTCACACAAGAAATTGCCAATTTCTATTCATCTCCATTAATAAAATGTTTTAAGAACTCCTTCTAACTAACTCTTATATCACAGAGACTCATAACCATAAACATGTTGGTGAATCAGGACCAACTTGGGACCTAAGATGGCAAAATGAGTCAACTTTGTCTTGAGAAATATGGAGTTAAATGTCAAAGCAAACTTCATGAAAAAGAAATTTATTAATGTGTGTCAAGAACTTTAAAACTGTTCATGCTTTTGATACAATAATTTCTCTAATAATTTATCATATTTAGGAAATCTTCAAAGGTTTGCATATATGATGTTTATTATAGTATTATAGTAGTGAAAATTTGGAAGCAATCAGAATACTATAACTGTGTAATAAACAATAGGCAATTATCAAAAATTATGTTTAACAGTCTATAATGACATTGAAAAATGCAACTTGATTCAAAATTCCGAGTGTATCAGCTTTAAAAGTATATCGTATAGGAGACAAATTCAGATTGAGTAGTTTGTTTCTGAATGTATGGATGCAGAATGTATGTATGCAGAGACCAGGTCAGATATGTGCATACTTCCATTCATAGTAGTATTATTCATACACAGTGATGGAAGCAGCTGAAGTCTCTAACAATGGGTAAAATATATTGAACTATAAGTACAGTAAAATATATTGTATGCTAACAGAACAGAGTGGTAGTCAGTCCTTAAAAGGAAGAAAATTCTAAAACTTTCTGTAAAGTGGATGAAACCTGGACAAATTATACTTAAGTGTATAATCAATCAGCACTGACAGTCAGACTGGTGGCTTCATCTAGCATTTGGGTGCAGCCTTGACAGAGCTACTACTGATCCATGAAGAGAGCTGCAGAGAGAGGCTTGTTCATGATACTGAACAATTCCCTGATTACAATTAGGAAAACAAAGAGTTTAGCAGAACTATACTCTAAGCACATATTGGTTAGGACATGCATATGGTAGGTGCTACCTGAAAGAAGAAGGTGAAGACATGCAAAGAAACAATTCTCTCAACACATAGAGGACAGTACAGGCTCTCAGGCATGGAAGAGATGTGTAAAGGAAATTACCAGGTTTCCAAAAGATAACCCAGCCTACAGTATTCCCTAGGGAGAAATCAACAAGAGACAGGTCTTCCCCAAATGTCCCTTGCTTGGAAGAAAGATCAGGTACCACAAAAGAAGGCCAACTCTCTTAGAGCTCAGCAGCACCTGCTCAGGAAACAGATCCCTCCCTCCCTCCCTTCCTTCCTTCCTTCCTTCCTTCCTTCCTTCCTTCCTTCCTTCCTTCCTTCCTTCCTTC
>NC_034593.1:83460767-83467357 GCF_900095145.1 Mus pahari
TACAACCACTCTGGAAATCAGTCTGGCGGTTCCTCAGAAAATTGGACATAGTACTACTGGAGGATCCAGCAATACCTCTTCTGGGCATATACCCAGAAGATCTTCCAACTGGTAATAAGGACTTCTTTTCAAGAACCTGCTCTCAGTTTTTACAAGGCAATTTCAGCCTAGCAGTCATCATAAAAAGCCTCTCACTGGTACACAGGCACTGCTGAAGAAAGAGTATTTACAAGCTCTCTGAATCTCATATATGAGTTTATGGCTGTTGTAATGAGGGATGCCTCTCTACAGGCCCATGAGCTATAATTTGTGCTTTTACTGGAGCTAGGGAAGTCAAACTGAAACTTCCTGTGGCAGCAGCAGAAGGAGCAGTCACAGCAGAAACCAGCCATCACAATTCTGCAGTCTGTCCATAGCTCAGTGATTCTTTCTCTGGGCTTTTGATCATGCATTGGTAGGATGAGGGGCTCAATATAAACAATACCCTACTTATGAAATCTGAGCTCAGGATTTACTCCCCTTAGGGAACCTTCCCAAAGGACTCCTCCAGATTTTGAGACATCAAGTTAGTCCTAAAATCTTTAGAAGGTTGCAGTGAAATTGCACCTTTATGCAATTTCCTCACAGGGCCTCAACAGTACTCAGCAGGCTTTCCTAGTGCCTTTTGTTCTGTCTGGCTGTTCCCAGCAGGAAATCCCAACCATTGTGATTAAATGGACCTCAGGCAACCCAGCGGATCCTTTGTGCACTGTGCATATCACTTAACCTGTTTAGAGGCCATTACAGATCAGAGTACACTCTAGGCAAGGACTTCATTCTAGAAAGGAACTACAAGGTTCCAGCTTCCTTTTGTCTTCAGTTCGCTCAGGTTGTCTGTCCTTCACCTCCTGCCCCAGGAACTCCATTAGCACACCATAGCCTGCTGGGCAGGTGCCTTTGCACCTCCTCCAGATGACAAACTTGGTATCCTTCCAGACCCAGATCATATGATGATATTAGTACATTACAACACGGCACATTCTTTCAAGTGTCTTCCAAGTAGTAACTAATTTTTATCTTTTCTCTTAACCAAGTGCTGAACAGGTTTTGTAGTCATTCTTTTTTGTTTTGTTTCTGCTCCTGCCTTATTTCCCTGGTTTCCTGTTCACATTTTAACAGCACTTTTTAGCTTTCTGGTTGATTTTGCAAACCTTTTTAAATCCAGGTCTTTGATTTCAATGGTTAGGAGACAAAGGAATGGATACATAGATTTCTTATGAGTCTGACACCAACCTAATCTATAAACAAATTCAGATCAGCTCAGGCTACACAGAGAAACTCTATCTTAACAAATAATAACAATAATGATAATAATAATAACTATTATTATTTTTAAAATTGTTTTAATTATCAAATTGAATGTGGTTATAAGTTCGGTGGTTATAATGATATTACAAATCTTCTATAAGAAAGGTCAAAGTAGAAAAGACCTAAATTAAAAAGGAGCTGCTAAATTGAATCAATCTACACTTTGATGACTTCAGGTTGCTGGACCAAGGACATGCTCTTTTGGAAGAGGCTCTGTATTTGTGTTAACAGGAAAGAAAAAGAAAGGCTTTGGACTACTTCCAAAGTCATAAGGATCAAATCTGATAGAAGAAGACCCCTGAAGATCTTGGCTGTAGACTGGAAGAAAAAAATCAAATTGACCAAATAGGACAGGTAACATGATTTGCTCATTTTTCTATGTGGAAGCAGCCCTGAAACTGAGATATAAAAATGTCTCTAGCCAGACTTGAACTATACATAGCTAATGGATCTTCTTTGCTATAGTAGAGTACACAGAATTCATAATACCATCTTTCATATGGCATGAATAAAGATTTATATCATAATTTGTTTATTGATCAAACTAACTTATAAAAAAGACANTTGTCTTTAACCTGCTCAAACAAGGAACAAAAATTCATCATTAACTGATTTTTGTACCTTCCACAGTCCATACAGATATCTCTATAGAACTTAGGTTGTAAGGTTGATATATTACAGAATGAAGCACCAAGAGCGCAGCCCTGACAAGATTCAGCCCAGGGATGCTGGAATGACCTGCTGTTCCAGCTCCCTGCCTGATCTTGCCTGAACTAATGCTATTTCCAGAAACTTGCTTCAAGAACAGCTTCAAAAAGGACTACTAATCTCCAATGACTGGTTCATTCAGTCTTTCAGATGGACCTAATTAGGACTTCAGTTAAGCCCTGAATTTTCTCAACACATAAAAACTGGACAACAAATAATTCCAGCTAGCTTTATGTTGACGTAAACATTTTTCCAATTTCCTTTTTGTACCTAAACATGAATTCTTCATCCCAGTTCAGCAGGAAGCAATTATAACAAAACTGTTGTCTCAATCTGCTAAGTAGGGGTGGATGGTTTGGGTTACTTTATAAATTATAAGTATGTTGTCATTTTAAGACTAACTTACATATAATTATGCTTTGGGGTGGGGAGGAAACGAAATAGGGACCTTAGACTCAGGGATTTCTTTCTTAGGTAAAGGGGAAGGGGTTGAAAGAAAAAAAGAGGTATGTAGTAATATTATAAGAAATTAGACAAATATGCATAGATTATTAAATCTACTCTTAAACAAAAGCATTTTATAGCCATAATCTTACATTAGTAGAGATCTTCATATTTTCATGCAGAATTAAAGTTATATTTTCTTACATTGATATAAAATTTTATATATTGATACTGGTTTAAGGTTTTCATTGGTATAAATCTTTGTACACCGATGCAAAATTTAAGATTAATTTTGTTACTTTTAGATAGTCTTGTACCTACGCAACTCATTTAAAATACAAGGCTTAGTCCCAATCCTTTTAATCGCTGCTATTACACACTGTTTTAAATAATTAAGTAACGCAAGTTAATAGTCAAACTCATGGTCATATTAGATACTAATTTTGTTAATTACAATAAAATGTGTTCAAAATTATTCAAATAGTAAATAGCCAGAAATAAATAATGTTTAACAATTCAGATATGCTATATATAGATAAATGGTATTCAAAAGCACCAGAGATCCACAAAATATGGCATTTAAAAATCATTTCATTATTAAAAGATCTTTTGACTATGAGATAGTTCTGCTCCTAACAGTATTCTCATTCTACTTCAAAAAAGATGATAAACATAAATTACCTCCATATAGAGTTGTTTCAGTTGTGTCAATCTAGCCACTGGGCAAAATATGCCCAACTTTATCTGCAGACAAAATGCTGTCCAAAAAGGACAAATGGGCGTAAAATAGTCTACTGCTAAGCTCTGCCAAGACAGGCTAAGCCAGTGCTGCTTCACCTAAGTTCTGTCAGATGTTCTGAGCCAGAAGGTGGAAGATAGATTCTCCAACATTATAATGAATATTGGGGACTGCTCAGGACTGTCATTTCTGTGATTTTTAGAAACTGTGTCCCTGCATTTCTTGCACACTCAAATAATATTTACTCCTTCTCAAATCTCTGCTGGGGTGAAGACTAGATAGTTATAGTCACACAATTAAAGTTAAGTTATTAGGATTTTAAAAGATGGTTTTAAGATGGTAACACAAGTTAAAATCAAAGATGATTTAAGTACAGAATTATAAACTCATTAAGTTTGGATAGATGATAAAATACTTTATCTAAATTGCCAAATAAAATGGACTGGATGTTATAATTTTCATAACTGCTATAATTGTATTCCATTTATATCTGAGAGAAAAGGAGCCTTTTATTGGACTAGAAAGGAGAATTGTTGAGGTTTGGTCTTTTGCTGTGTATTGCAATGCTAAGTATTGTGGAGTTCCAACTTTAACACTTCCCCAAAAACTGTTCCCCAGATCATTAGAAATGTGGCTAGTAAAGAGCCTTTGTTCTCTAAGGGCAGCTGAGGGTCTTCTGTTCCTCTGCCTGACAGCTAGCTAGGCAATTATCTCAGTTGCCCCAGCCAGGCGCCCATCTTCCCATGTTTGAGACCAGGAATGTTTACCAAAAGATAGCTTATGACCCCTATGCCATAAATGAGCCATATGTTACCAAGGACAGCTCNGCTGGAGAAAAGCTGTAAACTCAACTTTCTTTGTGAACTCCTTTCCCCCCTTCCTTATAGTCTTTCCTTTAAAAGCCCTTAGTTAAAATGAAAAGAAATAAAATTTAGGGCCTAGGATTCATGTAACTTATGAGTTGTTTTGTTGTGAGCTTAGAAGCCTNAGGCTGAGAATTTAAGGTTCAAATAATGTAAGACATAAAGGGTTCTTTTAATGTAAACTTAAGGTAAAAATTGCCCAGGCGGGCCCAGGCTGCCTTGAAACTAGAATCAATTAGCCACAAAGATAAGAGAAAGGAATGCAGGAACTGAGTTATCTTTGTTGACTCAACTGCCTTCCCCTGCTCATTAAAAGAAAGCTTAAAGTGCCTGAAGTTGTAAATTACCCAGATGCATGGTCACCCCCGAGAAGCCTCAGGCCCTTTGGAACTTCCTGCCGCCCTAAACCTGCACTATTCTGCTGACTTGTAACCACCTTGCTATGTTTAAATGAACCAATCACATGTAACCACGCCAATTCTCCCCACCCCCCAGACCCTTACCCCAAGCTTTTGGGCCTGGTTGTCGACTTCCTCTGTCTCCTGCGTGAGATACGAGTCCACCCGGAGCTCTGCCATTAAAGTACCTCATGTGTTTACATCAAGAAGGCTTCTCTGTCATGTTTCTCTGGGATGCCCTGACTCCTGTGACCTGAGAACCCGAGGGAGTTCCTCAAGAGAGGGTCCTACAGTATGGGCCCCTAAGACCTGGTTTCCCCAAAGATGAGAGATTCTGCACATAGACCCAAGTGACACTATGTGACTTTATCCCAAGATATTTCTGATTGGTAAATAAAGATGTCAACAGCCAATAGTTGGGCAGAAGAGACATATGCAGGTTTTAGGGCTCCCAGACCCTCAGGGGTGGGGCAAGAACCATGAGGGAGAGAAGGTAAAGGAGAAAGAAATACCATGGGTTAGGTGAGTCATGAAAACATAGCCCAAGGACTAGCCAATTGGAGTTAAGAGCAGCTCAGATGAAACATTGTAAGTGATAACTTGAGTTTATTGATAGAAAAGTAGAGTACTTAGCATAGAGGGTAGGTATTTGCCCAGCTCTTGTGCTATTTATGGCTTATTGTAAATAATAAAAATTGTGTGTCTTTTATCTGGGAACTGACTGGTCAAAGGTGGAGTAAAAACCCCGGATTGGGATTACAAATTTCTACAACACTTTTATGTATTTGGTAAACAAAGAAAATGGCCATCAAGTTCCCAGGATTTGCCTTTAGCATATTCATCTGGGTTTCATCCCAGCACAATCTACATTCTTTTCTTTTTTTCATGTTTCAAAGCTTGTTAGTTTCTTTTCTTGTTTCTTCTTTTATTGGATATTTTCTTTATTTACGTTTCAAATGTTATCCCCATTCCAGGTGCTCACTGTGTTGCAAGGAACCATCTATCTCTGGCCCAAGCCTCATCTCCAGCCTGTTCTGCTGGTTAGAAGGATTATTCTTTCATTACAGACTGAGGGTATTAAGCTTTCATTATAGACTGAGGGTATTAAGCATCTTTTTGCTTTTCCCCACTTTGTCTATTCCTTAGGTTAGTCCCTTGCTATTCCAGGCTTAGTTTTCTTCTCCACTGAATCAGAAACAAACCATCCTGAAGCTGTTCTTCCTTCTGATGCTGTTTAAATTAAATTCTGGATTCTCGCTAAATGCATTATTCTTCTGTTATTCCAATATCAAGCAGAAAATGTAAGATTATCAAATATCTTCCTTTAGTTTGTTCCTATTATTTTCTGACTTCTCACTTTTAAATGTCTTCTGACTCTCACATTTACAACCCCTCATATTACTACCCATCATCCTAATTTCTATTCTTATAATTTTTTCTTTTAAAAACATGTCTTGCCTTCTAAGCAGTACACTTCTGGTTTTCTGGTAATTAACTCCTTGGTCTTGCTCTGAATAAAAGTCATCTTCATTGTTCATTCCATCTTTGCTAAATAAAAGTATCCTCATTCCTGACTGGAGAGATGGCTCACTGGTTAAGATCACCAACTGTTCTCCCAGAAGACTTAGTGCGTGGAACCAGGGAGTTGGCCTGGACTAGCTGCCTTGAGGGGCATCTGTCATAGGTTTTTCAGGTTAGAGTTCATGACTCCTGGGGCACAATGTGCCTTCCAGCTCCTGAGAGACCAAGGTACTCTCTCAGGCAGTAAAGCACTCACAGTACTTTCTACTTCTCTGTATGTTCCCTTCAAAGTCAAGGAAGTATGGAAGCCTGACAGGACAACTAGTCTTAGACATTAATCTTTTGTACCCTGTATAGTTTGTGATCATTGAGTCCTGGCAACTACAACTGCATTGATCCTGGCAGTTGCCACTATATTCTGTTTCTGATAAGCATACAGAAAGAGCCTGATTGTCAGTGGTTGGCTTCCACAGTTGGCGATTTAGTTCTTTTATTTTTTATTATTTTTTATTTTTTTTATTAGATATTTTCTTTACTTACATTTCAAATGCTATCCCAAAAGTTCCCTAT
>NC_034593.1:83468127-83470046 GCF_900095145.1 Mus pahari
TGGGCATATACCCAGAAGATGTTCCAACTGGTAATAAGGACACATGCTCCACTATGTTCATAGCAGCCTTATTTATAATAGCCAGAAGCTGGAAAGAAAGCATATAGAAAGTTTTATTAGTCTAAATAAAATTGCCACCGTTTTGCTCCAGCTAACTTGGTTTAATTCCTTGAGGCCATATCAGGTTCCTTTGGTGAGTAATTAAGTAAGTGTGTAAATAATTAAATAAGACCATGGTGTGCATACTTACAACTTCAGTTCACTACCTAGCACCCATATGTGTTAAGTGTCTGCCTTGCCACTGGGCTGCTGAGTACTGCTGGCAAGCTGCTCAAGGGAAGCAGAACAGAGTCAGTGATAGGGGTCCCAGTCTGTGTTTCCCTGGGTGAGAAAAAGTGAGGTCTGAGACAAATGGTGTGGTTCTAGCTTCCTGTGAACCCAGATGCTGCTGGGGTACCATGAGGAGTTGAGAACTGGGTCGAAGAATCTGTGTTTCCCCCAATGCACCAGGCAGGAAGGGAACAGCTGAGCCTGGAATGGTTTGGAATCCACTTTGGTTTGGCAGTGTTAGTGAGTGCCAAGAGGACAGAGGGGCTGGGAGAGAGGAGTCCTTCTCCAGGAGATTTAGGTGTGGCTCTTTATGATGATGGCCTCTCACTACAGTGATCCTTGATGAAGGAGATGGTCCTTGCCTAAGTGCTTTATTAGAAGGTGGATGTAAATGCATACATCTTACTCAAGGTGAACCAGGGATTAAATACTTTTTGCAGGAAGGCATGTCCAGGAAGGAAAGCTCATTGGCTGAACAGTTGGGGGCTATCTAGATAACTCATTAGCATGGAAAATTCCAGGTTTTTATACTAAGTGACTGATTGTCACATTCCTCTCAGTGGGAGCATGTTCCAGTTTTGCAGGGGACCAGCTTTACACCTACTTTTCTCAATTCTGAGATTTCCAGGGATTTAGGCTGGCTCAACCTTAGGAGTTCTTCAAGCGGGTGAAAAGGTCCACTTGCCCAACACATATGTCAGCTCACAACCATTTGTAACTCCAGCCATGGATCCAATTCCCTCCTCTAGCCTCCTCAGACAATGAGGTTCTCATGAATACATAAAAATAAAATACCCAAACACAGAAAATAAACCAATTATAATTTTAGGAAGTATTCTCATTTCCAACTTAAATTTACAACACAATATTATGCTGAATAGGCATGTTATTGAACATTGACAGGGATGACAAGTTACTTATCCTTGTAGAAAAATAAGAACTCTAGAGTGCATAGCAATTATATAATTGCCCAAACTAAATAAAGGTGCTGACTAATGAATCAATTTTCTTAAGAAAGCATGCTGTGCTATGCTAGAGTTAAAACCACAATTATTATTGTTAATACTTTATTAATGTCTTGGATGCTGATGACATAAAGCTGAAAAGAATAACAAATACTTTCAACACAAATCACTTTGTTAAAAATTCTCAGTAGGTTGTTTTGATGAACTGAGTAAAGCAAGACATTTTAAAGGGAACAAATATTAAGTTCTTAGAGTCAGACAAAAACCAGCAATAACTCTAGGAAAGGGTTGAACTAAGCTAGTATTTCTCATTCTCAACGCAGTATGATTTCATATTGTCATACAATTGCCAACAAAATTCAGTACAATCCTAAGAAAAGTTGAAGATCTGGCTTTAGAGTAAGAGAGCTAGTGCTATGCCTCTTAGTATGCATACCATTAGAACAAAGCTGAGTTTCAGCTAACACATTTTAAGAATGGGTTAAATCCAGCAGTCAGGAAATTAAAGCAGGAGTGTTGTGAATTGGAGTTCAGCCTGGACTATGTAGTAAGACTGTACCTCCAACCACTCTGGAAATTAGTCTGGCGGTTCCTCAGAAAACTGGACATAGTACTACTGGCAGA
>NC_034593.1:83472219-83476855 GCF_900095145.1 Mus pahari
ACCTTAAGCTGTACTACAGAGCAATTGTGATAAAAACTGCATGGTACTGGTACAGCAACAGACATGTAGATCAATGGAATAGAATTGAAGATCCAGAAATGAATCCACACATCTATGGTCACTTGATTTTTCACAAGGGAGCTAAACCATCCAGTGGAAAAAAGACAGCATTTTCAACAAATGGTGCTGGTGCAACTGGCGGTTACCATGTAGAAGAATGAGAATTGATCCATTCTTATCTTCTTGTACAAAGCTCAAGTCTAAGTGAATCAAAGACTTCCACATAAAAGTCATTTCAGAGATGCTTTTCCTGGCCTCAAATTCTCAGGCTAAAACATATGCTTTACTATGACATCTCCTAGTGAGCTATACTTATTCTCAGATTCATAGTTTGTCCATATTTATGTACATGTTTTTGTATGATGAGCATATGAACCAATATGTTAAATAATGCATATATATATATATATATATATATTAATTATACCAGACACTAAATTTCTTAAAATATGATAACAGTCTAATAATAAAGAATTAATAATAAAGATCTTAGAAGAAAAGGCATGAAAGTAGATGAACAGGCCCAGTAAAAGCATGGTGGTGTGAAATACACAACAGATTGAAATAACTTAAAGAACTTCCATGTGTTTGTGCAATAACATTGGTAAATGTAAGGGTGTGGTCACCATTATGACTCAAACAGCAGAGAAGAACTAAATCCATTGTTCATTCAATGAATACGTATTGAACAGACACTCACAAGAGATTCCTAACCCAGGCTTTAAGAAGTTTAAGTTTCCCTGAAATTTACGACAGTGACCTGCCTTCATGATACACTGGTACAAAATGTCATAAACATTATGGAAGTAACCAAATACTAGATCCACTCCATGAGATGGAGTCCATGTGTAACACTGCTTGGGTGACCAAAAACCCGAGAATAGATAAGCAATGAACCTAGTGTAAAACCAAATATTATTGTCCTGCTAAAAGAAGATGCCAACAAAAAGACTCCTAGTGACATTGTACTAAAGCCATAGATCAGTGTCTCACTCAGCCACTATCAGATAAGCTTCCCATTAGTACAGGAACTAATACAGAGACCCACAACTGAACAAAGTATGAAGAGTGAGAGACCTTGAAATACTCAGTCCTATATGGAATATCTTCATCAAACTCCTTTTCTCAGGGCTCAGGAAACTGCATAAGAGGAGGCATAAAGCTTGTAAGAACTGGAGTGAATGGGCAGCCAAATGAAACAGGGTCTTCCAAATACATCAAGACTGACACATACAAATTCAGAAACTGTGTCAGTGTGCACAGGGCCTTCATGGGTCTAAGCCAGATGGGGTCTCACTACTAAGAGGTAGAAATTGACATAAAATTCCATCCCTAAACAAGAGGCTATCTCCAATTGACAACCACTTGCAAAGGAAAAGTTAGTTTTCTTCAATGGACTCCCACTAGTATACAAACCACTATTAAGAGCAGGCTCCATGCCCAAGGGTAGATAACCAACACAAAACAAACTTAATGATATCTTTGGAGACTTTTTTGTTTCAAATTGTTTTGATAGGGCCTTTTAAAATTTTTACTGGTCTTTTCATTATGACTTATGGTTTCCAATTTTGTGTTTTTATAGTGTGTGTGTGCTTGTACGCATGTTCTTTGTATTTTTTCTTTCTTTGTTTTTCATCTGTTTTCTTTATCAGTGTTTTTTTTCCTAAAGAAAAAAAAGAAAATCAAGAAGTTGGAAGGAGGTGGTGGATATGTGAGAAGGGAAGGATTGACAAACATGATTGGAATATATTGAATGAAAAAATCAATTGAAACAGTTTTGGTTTAATCCAAAATATTGAACAACTTGCAGAGGACTTGAAAGCCCTATTTGTGTTTTAGAAAGATCATTTTGGAGGTTGGGCACTGAATTATATAGAGGATGGCAAGAATGAAAGCAAGTGCAGACCACTTATTCCAGAAATTCAGGGTGGCAAGAGAAAGGATGTGGGTCATGGAAGCAATCAGACACAATGTTAACAGGATGTTATGACAATTTGACCATGAAAACATGGAAGAGTAGATTTCAGGGTGATTCTTAGGTACCTATTCAGTGAAACAAGGGTAAATTATAATGAATACAGAAAGGGACTGGGGGAAAAAAGAACCCTGACTTGAGAAAGGGATTTAAAAAAAAAAACTGTAGAAGAGACTGCTAGTTGTCCATTAGAATCCACTTTCCCTTCTTGTATATAGGAGCTAAGACAAGGTAAACCAATTCTCAATTATGACTACATTTCCCAGACCTCCATGTAATGGGGAAGGAGCATATTCCTAAGATGTAGCTGGTGGGCTATGACAAAGGACACTATGTACAAGTTCTGACTTCTTAAGAGAACACCAAATCCTGGATCTCTGTGACTTCTTCCTTCTGCTATTTGAAATGATAATAATCACAATGTCCTTGACGACAGCAAAGCTTCCACTAATTTGGGTCCCCAATATCCCAAGCTATCCACTCACTTAAACATTCATCTTGATGGTTTACTTGACAGATCAATATGCTTATTTAACTTCATGCTATTAGATTTTAGAGTCCTTTGTTAAAGCAACTTAGCCCGCTTCATACAATATCTAAATAAAGATATAGACAGGAAAGGGGAAGATTTATTTGTTATAGTCAAACTGAATTAAGGACAAAGCCATGGGTCTGAAGAAGCCTCTCATAAAACATATACAAAATGAAAGAAAAAAAAAAAAGAGGACTTCAGATGATGTACATGAGTGCAGTCATTAAAAGTGTGCATGAAGGAAAGAAGAGATACCAGAATACAATTGTGAGAATATATCAAGATTGGAGGATAGCGGCACTGCAGAAATGGAAGAATTGAAGCTGTGAATAGAGCTGTCAGGAGTGAACTTTCATAAGAATATGAGAGATGATGGGACCCAAAACACCAAGGTCATGACCTGAATCACAGTTCTAACCTCTTCCCATTGCAAGAGAATGTGGCAAAGCAAAAAGTCGGGAAAGGGTAAGTTTCTAAAGGTTTCACTGGTGGTTAAGAAAGTACCACTGTTTTCTCTGAATGTACAGTGAGGTTGGTGTTTGGCATGGCTTTTGGAAAGTGGTGATAGTTTAGAAAAATTACAAGGATGGGAAAACCTTTGGGCTGAATCTAAAGTTGAATCATTTCCTCTGGTGTAGGCAATAAGAGCAGATACTAACAGATTCAAAATGGAGATTCTGTATAGTGAGTGTAGTGTTAAGACAGAAGTGAAAATTTGAAAGTCAGAAGTAAGAGGTCCCAGTCTTTATTACTTTGATCATTGGACTAATGGGAATTCTACACCAGGTCCACAGCATTATTTAAGACAAAGTAGATCATTACCATGCCTTTTGAATCTTGTTCCCTTTTTGAATCTATATGTATTATTAGTGAAAGAAATTTATGTGAGATTTGGAACTGGGGAGCAGAGAAGTCATTTTTCTGGACATGGTGGCTTCTAGAACTTTCCCACAATGATTATTTCCTATAAATGTTCTAGAGCCACCCTGAACTTCATTCTCTCAGTTCCTCTACACTCGTGTGAGCCCTGATTCCTACATCATATCTCTTACCCCATTGGTACTCATTTCTTGACTGAATCCAAACTTGATATACTAGCTTAGTATTGACATTGAAGAAAAAATAAACAAAATCTATTTATACCGCCATCCACTCAACTCTATTTTCCTTGGCAGTTTTGTCTGAAAGACAGACACCACTGCTTTGGATTCTTGGGTCCTGACACATACAATGCTTCCTGCATTCTTGAGAGTAGGCTTTCTTTGATATCATCATTCCCCAAGTGTCCTACATAATTAGGTACAGTCATTTCAGACTCAACCTCTGCATTCTTGGCACCACTCATCAATAAGACACCAGGACAAGGATATAGCATTTGGCACATCATAGCTAGCCCTGGATCCTTGTTAGCACTGTCCTAAGTCATGATTCACCATGACTTAACCATTGCTTAGAAGACAAAATAGTTTCTTTCTATAGCACTTGGAATCTCATGCCCCAGGTTGTGTAGGCTCCAAGGCAGTTATGTACATAGAGTAAGTTTGTGTAATGGTAAAATGTGACAGAATTTAGAGAGTCAACTTTATCTAGTTTAACAGGTAAGTCCTACTCAGTCTGAGCCATATAGTGGATACCTAATACACCTGGGTTGTATAGAACCTGAGCTTCTGACTTCTTTTTAGCACTCAGTTCTTGTGACCAACAGTATAAACTCTATGGCCAGACTACCAGAAGTTAAGTCTTGGTTTGACTTGGAGTCAGCTAACTCTCTTGCCTGTAAAATAGAGATAATAATAGAAGATTAAAGGGATAATGTAAAGTGCTATTTACATTTCTACTTTCAAATAAAACCTTTAATGTCTCTATATTAAAACCTAATTTTTATACTCGGTCATTCTCTTATTGATATTCTGCTTCCTCTCAGAAAAGGAGAAATATCCTTAGAATAAGGAACAAAATACACATGAAAGCATATAGGTACAGAGACAAAATTTAGAGCTAAGATGAAAGGATGGACTATCCAGAGACTACCCCATCCGGGAATCCATCCTATCATCAGCCACCAAACC
>NC_034593.1:83477070-83480744 GCF_900095145.1 Mus pahari
CAGCCATCATTGGGAAGAGAGGCCCCTTGGTCTTGTAAACTTTATATGACCCAGCACAGGGGAAGGCCAGGGCCAAGTAGTGGGAGTGAGTGGGTAGGGGAGCGGGGGGGGGGTATAGGGAACTTTCGGGATAGCATTTGAAATGTAAATAAAGAAAATAATAATAAATAAAAAAAAGAAATAGAGAAAAAAACTGTATAAAGCATATACACTAATAAATTTGGAAGTAAACAATAAAATGGAGATTCTATTAAAAATTAAAACTTAAAAATTAAGAAATGATGCTGTGTAATTTGGAAGAAACAGAAACAAATTTCTAAAACAAAAAAAAAAAAAGAAAAGGGGAAATAGAGATATTTTATTCTAGGCTCATCAAATACATTCCTCACCCTGATCTCCATCCAGTTTGCACGAAACACTGCAAACCAGCTCTTACTTGTGCTTGAGAAAATTTACCCTTTGGGCTGACATACATTCCTAAACTTTCATACCCAAGCAGCACTTCATACAAGCTTTTATAGTCTCCCCTTGTAGCTACAATGCTTTCTTATTATCCTTTGCCTATACCAAACAGACTTTACCATAGGGTCCTTGATGTTTTCTTTTTGTTTGAGCTTTCAGTACCATAGTCACTTTGCCCAAATGTCTCCCTCCCATTTAGAGCTTCCCTGATCCTGACCCCTTATAAAACAGCCTCCTTCCAGCGCCTACCTTCCTTATCCTCCTTACAGTGATTATTATGTCTGCAGGCTGTTTTAAAACATACATTTACTCATCCATTCTATTTATCCTCATTAGCATCCCTAGTGGAAGTTCTGTTTATATACTTTGAAGAGGGATGAAGTCAAACATCTAATGCATAATCATACAGTGCAATCAGACACAGTTCTCTGTACTTTTCTGATTTTCTCTTTCTCTCAGTGCGTGCGTATACACACACACACACACACACACACACACACACACACACACACACGAGGGAGGTTGCTGTAGAACAAACCCAGAGACTTGTACATACTAGGTAAATGTTCTAGTATGGAGTTATACCCTCATCTCTTGACTCTTCTCCCACTATAGAACATCAAATATCACTTTTTAAGGTAGTGAGGTCATATATTCTTCCTAAGTGAGACAAAACAATATTTTCTGTCACATGAAAATAAAACAAAGTCATTGCTTTGTAATGAAATGTGAAGTCATAAGAATAAGCAATACTGACAGGCAGATGGTAGAAGTTGGGATGATCAGTAATATCATATAAGTCCATGTTTAATGTTGTTGACCTAAACTGTATAAAAATATGATAATCCCTTAAAACTCCTTCTAATGGTTTTTCTACATCCCTACAAATGATTCATCTCATAGTGAGTTAATCTCACTAGTGGAAAATGACAAATTCTATTTTAGGGTTCAGGAAGGTCTGCAGACTGTGAGTTGCTCAGTATCTGAATCTGGAAACATGTTCATAGAATATAGACTACATGTCAATCAGCCAATAGATATCTTAGTGTCTATATCAGTATTGCTAAAGTAAATTAGAAGGCATTCAGTACCTACCCCAAAGTTTACTAAAATAGTCATGTGGTGGCTCTAAACATGGTACCTGATAGTTTAAGAGACAGGAACCATACTATCTGAGAGTATGTAAAGACATACAACAGTGACAGAGACAAACAATGACAAATGACAACATTAATTCCTATTTTCACTATAAAACTTGTCAGAAATGAAGTGGTTCAGAAACAATAGAGATTTTTCTCTTTCAGTTATGAAGGTAAGATGTTTGAAATGTGATTTAAGAGGTGAGCCATTGCAGGAAGGGGAAAAAAGCTAGGAATCAAACTTAGAGCCTTCACATACTAGGAATAGTTCTACCATTTTAACAAGGTAAACAGCACTGTCAGGACTGTGATCTTTGAAGGTCCTAGGGGAAAGCCTTCTCCCTTCTACTTTCTCCAGCTTTTAGGGGCAGCCCATATCATTGTCTGTGAACTTTGTCCTCAACCTCAGCTCCCATAATCACTTCTCCTCTCTGACTTTGACCCTCTTATCTACATTTTATAAGAACACTTATGATTTCAATGAAACCCTGCAAACAATCCTAATAACTTCTGAAGTTATAAATTCTTAACACATATTCTCTACTCATGTTAAGTCATATAACTTATAAGGTCTAGTAATTAAGAAGTAGGCATCTCTGGAAGGCCATCATTCTTTCTATCATAATGGCCTAATATTAGATAAATAAGTATACAGTTCTAATAACAAGGGACTTCAAGTCAGAAGTCCTAGATTGGATTATGCTTATGTGATCTTAGGCAATTCATCTGGCCTCTTTTGTTGCATTTCCTCAGACAAAATGAAGACAATATTCCTAATACTACCATGAGGACCAAATGAACTAGTTACATAAACATGCTTTGTCAACCAAAAGTTATTAAAACTTTTGGTTAAATTAAATATTTCCTTATCTCATACTATGATTGTAGCATGTGAAAATGTTGGAACTCCAGTGTCAAGTAATGTTCTACAAGACCTGTAACCAAAATTCTTACACTTTATAGTTAGTCCCCAGTTTATGTGAGGCTAATTTAGGATTGTATAAGAACAATATTAACTTAGTAGACATATTTCACTAAGCTAGCATTATGTGGTATAATATTAATTCACTTGATAGTGGTAATAAGTCAGGCATTTCAAGAGTGAACAACCAATATGCTGCAATGAACTGCTTTATAATCTAGTGTGCTCAGTAGTTTGGGAATGTTAAATACACTTTAAACTTATTGTATTTTCCCCTAATGATGGATTATCCAAATACAACTCCTTCACAAGTTAAAGAGCATATATGGTATAATTACCAAAACAACAAGTATGCATTCCCATGGTATTCTAAAACCTAGATTCTGCATGTAGTGAGAAATCATTTGACAGCTTAGTATTAATAGCTAACCATTTCACGTTGCCTTGCAATTATCCTGGATGTAGCAAGGATGGTCCAGTGGCCCAGAAAATGCCCTCTGAAAGGAAAATCAGATCCAAATAGTTGTTCATGCTGTGGGAGAGATGACTTTATTGACTTAATTTCTACATAATTCACTACACCTGACATAAGGAGGGCAAACTGAAAATGACAAAAGGACAAGAAGAAAGGAAACTGCTAACTTTTTGTGGCTATAGTCCTGGGGAAAGATAAGGCCCTGTTGGAGAGGAAGTCAAGAGGAAGAGTTTGTGAAGTATTTAGAAAGAAGAATCTGCATAACTTATTGAGTGGCTGGATATAGAAAATAAAGAAGGAGAGGTTAAGGATAACTCTGAGGATGTATAGTAACTAGATGGGTGGGTTCAGTGCCTAGGCAGAAGTAGAGGAAGCAAAGTGCTTGATGGTCTGAGGTTGACTGAGTGCTGTCAGTGTAGTATCTTGCTTGGGTTTGAATTACTACACTGAGAAAGATATATGTATATATCATAAACCCAAGAGCAAATGTGTAGCAGGGGGTTCAAGACATTAAGGTTCTTCTTCACAGTAGTACTTCTTCGGCCTCTGTTCTTGCTTCACTGTTCTTTCTTTCTTTCTTTCTTTCTTTCTTTCTTTCTTTCTTTCTTTCTTTCTTTCTTTCTTTCTTTCTTTCCTTCTTTCTTTCTTTTTCTTTTTTTCTTTTTTTCTTTTTTTT
>NC_034593.1:83481294-83488364 GCF_900095145.1 Mus pahari
AAAAAAAAAAATTTTCTTTTTTTGTAATGAAAACATAATTACATCATTTTCTTCTTCCCTTTCTCCCTCTAACCCTTCCCATTGCACCCCCTTCTCCAACATCCAGAACATGCTTACAGGTACATTTTATACATCTGGGTGATTAAATGGAATGAATTTCAACATTATGTTTGAGGGAATTGGGGTTGTGGAGAATCATTCACTTTCTCAAAAGTTACATGGCCAGGGAACATCAAGGAATTAAATCTAAACCTAGGCCACATCAGACTTTGTGTTCTCTATTGGGAAAAACTTGCTTCTGACGAAGACCTTCCTGTTACTCTGAAAACTTACACCTCCTCAAGAAACAAACTTGAATTTCTCTAGGCTCCGGGAGTTAACTAACAATAGAGAACCAGTTATACTCCACTGGAGCTAGGCTTATCCTTGGCACACTCACATAAACAGCTGGAGGCTAGCTCTTTGTTCTGGAACAAGTACTCATGACTAGTGTTGGCATGAAATGAGGAACACATTTCAGTTATAGCAGTCCTACGCACTGCTGTCACATGGTTCATCTTCTCACAAGTAAAACTGTCAGCTGGAAAAGGTTCCAGTTGTGTCACTATCCACAAGCTCAAAAAGCTAAAGGAGATAACCTTATTTAGGCTCTTCCGGAAGTCTAAGCACCTTTTAATCCCTTTAACAGAACAATTCAAATCCACCAATTAAGAAGCACCTCTTCAGCACCTATGTCTATGATGTTAGACACTGAGACAATATGGTAAATGACCACATTTTCAAAGGCAGAAAACAAAATATCTGACAAAATTTTCTTACTGTATTTATGATGACTATCTATAGTCAGGTATTTTTTTTTTCACAGCAATGAGAAATGTGATGAATGTAGCCTGTGAATGGAAATGTCAGTGCATAAATATAGTAAAAGGAAATAGTACAAAGTCAAGGCTGTGTGACTTTCAAAAGGATACTAATTTATATAGTACTAAAGAGTTATAGCAAAGTTTCAGAATTTCGTTCCTATTTTACCTCCCCTGAGTTGAGTGAAACCTCCATTCATAGATGAGGTAGATGAATGAAGTTCCGTGATTTACTTAGAGTTTTCTCAAAAGGACATAGGTAAAACAAATCTTTCACTCATTTATTTATCCTCTAATTCAATAGAATTTTTAGTGCCTACCATGTGTCAAGTACTGCTATATGTCCTTGGAAGTCAGCAGAAAATGAAATGGGCAGAGGCTCATCTAATGTACATGCTGGTTTATAATATCAGACTATATAATAAATTATATTATGTGTTAGTAAGTGCTTTGGACAGCATACAGCATAGGATAGAGAAAATTGGGGTTCTTGAAAGAATATATGATATTAAGCCAGAGATATTATTACTATGAAGGTGATATTTTTAAATTTCAAAATCTTTTTCTTAATGTGGCACTTATTTTAATTAGAATTTGACCTTTTTGCATAGTTTTGCAGTTTGGACAAATCAATAACTATCTACATGTCACCCTAATGTGTCTCCATGCCCTCTCACAGTTTTTATCTCTATCCTTAACTCCAGGACCTGACAACCAACAGTTCTTATTTGTCCACATGGCTTTGTCTTTTCCAGAATGTCACAAGCATGAAATTGTACAGAGGAAAATCTTCCGTACCTGGATTTTCACTTAGCATAATTGATCTGAGACTCACTTTATTGCATATCTTTATAATATATCATACATTTTGTTTACTTATCAGGTCAAAGACATTGGATAGTTACCTAGTTAGATTATAAATACAATTAATTTTAAAAGAAGTAAGTTTTCCAAAGTAGATGCACTTTCCTTCATTCCCAAAGTGTAGGTCTCCTGCCTCTCCTTTGTACTTAGTAGTACTAGCATAACAAATTCTAAAGTTATTCTAGGTTTGTTAATGTTATCTCTTTTTGGTTTAGGGGTTAATTGTGCCCTCCCCCTAGCCTTGAGCAGGCTGGCTCAGACCTGGTTTGCCACAGTTGCTAGTCTACCTAGGGTGAAGTCTTCAGACCTAGGAAAAGTCCTTTGTCTGCCACATCTGCAGTTTCCTCCAAGAGGCCACTATGTGCTGAGAGGCTGAACCTGTTGATTCTGGCATGGTGGGGGATGGGCTCTTCCCTTTTTAAACTCAGACTCATAAGTAAACATTGCCCTTGATCAGAGAACTGTGTCTTAGCTCGTTATTTCTCTCGCAGCCCTTCCCATCCAACCCCATCTTTCCTTTCAGGAACCCAGGAACCCGTGGCCACTGGCAGTCACAGTTAATGTTAGGCATCTTTTCACATGCTCACTTAGTATTAGTATATCTTTTTTTAAAAGATTTTTAGTGATTCTTTGTGAGTTTCACATCATCCACACCAATTCTGCTCATCTCCCTGTCTGTTCATATCCACTGCAACCCACCCAAATAAACACACACACACACAAACACACACACACACACACACACAAAACAAAGCATAGAAAACATCTCATCATGAATGCTATAGTATGACACACATGTGTTCCATAGTATATCGTTTTGTCCACACATCTTCACTTGCAAATAAATGTTCATTGGAATTAGTCATTGGACTGGTTCGAGATCTCTAGCTTCTGTGACACCATTAATATTGGATCCTTACCTGGTCTCCTCCCAGATAGTCTGTTGTTGCCCTGTGTCATGGAGAGCCTGCAGCTTTGGACCAGCAGATCTTGCCCTTTCATGCATCCCAGCCATTCATACATGATACAGATTTTGGGGTGGGTCAACTCAGAGCCCTGTTTCTGGCCTGGCTGGTAGCTGAGCTGGTCAGTGCACCAGCTTTCCCTTATCCACACCACCAGGACAAGCTCTCCAGAACTGCTGGCGGTAGGCCACCCAGTGCTGCCATCAGCAGGAGGTAGGTTCAGCAGTTCTGCTTTTATCCTCACCAACAGTCAAGGTATAGGGCCTCTTCCTAGGTTCAGCAGTTCTGCTTTTATCCTCACCAACAGTCAAGGTATAGGGCCTCTTCTCCCAAGTGCTCCAGCCTACAAGTGCTCTCCAACTCTCACACCCTCAGGACTGGCACACTCATGTCTTATCAACCAGGACCACAGGACTACAGTGCTGGCTAGGAGAGGTGCCATATAGCTCTCCCAAGTGTTCCATGTGGTGAGGTGTAGGGCCAGCTCTCATGATCTTTTGACCCTGAGCCCATCTCTTTTGACTGCCATAGGTGGTTAGGGGCAAGCAGGGGAGGTCATCACCTCTCCCTACACACCTAAGCCACCTCAAGGCAGCTCTCACCATTGGTGCCAGGTCATCTATCCCCCCCCCCCCCCAGGATCAGCCCTGCTGTGCTATTCAGGGCCTGCTCTTCTGAGTGCTGCAGCTGATGAGTTGCAGGTCTAGCTCTCCCATGCTCATGACTCTGTGAGCACATTTCCTGACTGGCGCAGGTTGGCAAGTGGGGAATGGCATCACCTCAGCATAGTAAGCACTTCATCCATGAAACCACCTCCCCAGATCCCATCATTGGATCTTTTTTTACACCAAACCAGATATATACGTATTATTAAATATATGATTTTCAAATATATTTTACCAATCTGTATACTTTTTTTAAATGATTTGTGCTTTCAGTGCAGTATCTATGAAAATGAGCATGCCATGCATACCTTTAATCCTGCCAGGGACACATGAGAAGTGAGAGATGGGGGCACTTAGTTTCCTAACTAAATAACATTTGATAATGCATTTTGTTGATTAATGCAGCTTCATAATAAGTCCTCAAGTTAACCACTGCCAATCTTCCACATTGTTTTCAGTTTGTTTTGGTTAGTTCAGTTCTTTTGCATACATTTTAGAATCAAATTGCCTATTTATATAAAAAGAAAAAGAAAAACATGCTGTGGAAAGAGAGTAGAATGCAGAGAAAGAGGCATCAAATTTATGAGGTGAAACAAGCCAGTTAACAGAAATACTGGAAGCCAAGCCCCATGAGAGTAAGAGTGTGAAGGAGAACTGAATGTGAAAGAGATGTTATATAAATGACCTATAGAGTGTCATGAAAAAACCCTTACCCATACCCCAGCCCACTTCCCTTCTCAGGAATACCTCTCTCTTCTTTAATAAACCACCTCTATTTCTATGACTACCCATGATCCAATTCTTGGGACAGAAGAATTGGAAATCTCAGCAGGTTCCTTAGCCTGAGATCCATGTGGACTCAGGGTCATACCATGTCTCAGTAGAAAGAATACCATTGAGATTTTTATTATGATGCTATTGTATCTATAAAATAATCTGAAGAGAAAATGAAAGCAATACTGCCTTTGCTTCATGAACATGTATAACTTCTCATTTATTCAAGTTCTTATTTTATTTCTTCCATCTCTGTTTTATAGTTTTTAGCACATACATCCAATACATATTTTTCAAAATTGTAACTAAGTATTTTATAATTGCATAACATAATTTCAGTATTATAAATGACATTTTAAATTAAAAGTTTAATTATTGATAGTATGTAGAAATGATTAAATTTGGAGTACTAATCTTATATCTCGGGATTTAGATAAACACACTTATCGTTGGTTTTAATAGGTCTTTTGGTTGCTTTTGTGCAGTAGTTTCTTTGGAATTTTTCACATCAGTGATCATACTACATGCATGATTTTCTAGCCTAGAGTCTTCCTTCACTGGCTACCATCTCCATGAGGATGCTGGCCATCAGCAAGGGAGATGTATGTTTTCAGTTTAAAAGGCAGAGCACTCAGTCTTTTTTCTTTCAGTAAGGTACCAGCTATGGGAATGTCATAGATATCTACTTTCAGGTTGGGAAAGGCCGTTTCTATCCCATTTAGCCTAGAGATTTTTCTCACAACGGATATTAAATTTAATCAGTGTCTCTTTTGCATCTACTGAGATAATATGTAGCTAATCTATACTACGTTAATAGATTTGAGGTGTATACCCATCCTGGCATTTCAAGAATAAACTCTGGTTAATCACAACACATTGCACATCTAAATATATTATTATATAGGATTTAATAAACTTTCATTATGAATTGTGTCACCTCACCACTTGTGGTAGCACACACTTATAATCCTAGCCTGCAGGAGCTAAAAACAGGATGGGCAGGAATTCAAGACCAGCCCTTACTACCCAGTGAATTTGAGGCCAGACTGAGCTACATGAAAATTTATCTACTTTATTTATGTGAAATATTGGACAATAGATCTCTTTTGTTTTGTCTTGGCTTTCACACTGGCCTTGCAGAATGGGTTGAGAAGTTTTACACCCCCTTCAACCTTGTGGAAGAGTTTCCACATATGATTTGTGTTATTTCTTTCCTAAATGTCTGGAAATATTCACCAATGAAGCCTTCTGGGCCTGAAGTCTCCTTATCTGCCAACGTTTTAATTATATATTTCGCTGATTTAATAAAAATGAGGCTATTCAGTCTAGTATTTCTTTTTTTGCAATTGATTTTAATGCACATTGACGAATCCTAGTTGCAAATAGGAGTTAGCATCTTTCAAGAAACTTATACACCTCATCCAACCTGAGAAAACTACTGGAAAAAAGTTATTCATAATTTCATTTTGTTATCTTTTTAAGGTATACAGACTTTATGATGCTTTTCTTTCATCCTTGATATTAGACATTTGTCTTTAGTTTCATCCCTAGTAAGTCTAGCTGGTCTTTCAATTTTATCTCTGCTAACAACCAAACTCTAGTTTGAATACTTTCTCCACTATTCTTCTATTTTCAAGGATTATTCTGTTATCTTTATTAATTCATTTATTTTTGCATTATGTACACTGTTCTGTTCTTTATTTCTAGTTTCTTAGGTTTAAAGTGTATGTTGTTGGATTCTGCCCCCTCATTATTTCAGAACTTTGTCCATATTTTGGTCATATTTACCCCTGCCTCAAATTCCCCCAGATCCAGCCCTTTCTGTGTGGTTCTGCCTGCAGAAACACGGTGGATCCGAACTGGAGAACGAGAACTCCTGAAAAGGAACAGGGCTGCGAAAAGAAACATGGGGCCCTGGCAAAATGTCTGTTCAAGGCCCGAATCTTTATTGTCAGGACTGGCTTAAGTACAAGGGAGAGTTCCCAGCATGCCCCTGAGTCCTTTGAAGTTGCCACAGCGGTTCTCGCAATGATGGGCAGTTCTGGCAGTGGCGGGCAGGTCTCGCGACGGTGGGCGGTCCAGGCGGCGGTGGGCGGTCCAGGCGACGGGTGGGTGTTGAGAGTGGGCGGTCCGAGGTCGATGTGTTCCGGCTGGTCTGACTGCACGACCCCCAGCGTGCCTGTAAAAGGCAGGACACCGGTTAGAGGGAGGACCCAACACCTTTCCACATCCAACTTTGTGTCCTCTCTCTTGTTTTTTTTTTTTTTTTTTTTTTTCATGCATAAAGTCCAGTTTGTGCTGTCTGCCTATTCATGAATGTGTTGTATTCTACTGGACTGTGGTTGATCTGTAAGTAGAAAAACTTAAAAGCTGACTCTCTCCTTCATAGCTGCCATCAATTTCCGATAGACCCTTGGATAGGGGTGACTTCATATCTAACTCATCTCTATGCTCAGATTTAGTCTAGCTTGAGCCTACACAAAACTCGTGCAAGCTGTCATAACCTCTGTGAGTTCATATACATAGCTGCCCTATTGTGCCTGGAGGACACCATTTCCTTATATTCATTCACTATCCCTTCTTTCACAATGATAGATGAGCCCTGGAAAGACAGGGTTGAGTATATATGATCCATTTATGGTAGACCATCCTGTAGGCTCTTATTCTCTGCACTAGGTCAATTATGGGTCTCTGTCTTAACCACTACCTACTGGAAACAGAAGCTTTCCTAGAGAGAGAAGGTTGAGGGATGCTCTGATCTATGTGTATAACAAGTCATTAGAAGTAGAGCTAAGATGAAAGGATGGACTATCCAGAGACTACCCCATCCGGGAATCCATCCCATCATCAGCCACCAAACCCAGATACTGATGCACATGCCAGCAAGATTCTGCTGAAGGGACCCTGATATAGCGGCCACTTGTGAGGCTATGCCAGTGCCT
>NC_034593.1:83489009-83505341 GCF_900095145.1 Mus pahari
CAGAGGCAGGCAGATTTCTGAGTTTGAGGCCAGCCTGGTCTACAAAGTGAGTTCCAGGACAGCCAGGGCTATACAGAGAAACCCTGTCTCAAAAAAAACAACAACAAAAAAAAAAAAAAAACAAAAAAAGTACGTAACAATTAATATTAAACACAAGTTTCTCATAATAGCATAACTAATTAATATAAACTTTAAATTAAAGCAACATATAAAGAAATATAAACTGTATGGTCTTTCTTTTAAAAAAACAAGAAAATTTTTTAATTTTATTTTGAGATTATATATCATAATCGATGTTTCTCTCTTTCCTTTCATCCTTCCAAACTATCTTATATACGCATTCCCACTCTCCTTCAAATTCATGGCCTTGTTTTTCACTATTTGCTTTTGCATACATACATGTATTTACATAAATAGTGGTTTTTCTATTTTTCCCTTTCTTGAAAATAGATTTTTTTCTCACATAATATATACTGATTATGATTTCTCTTCCTCTACTCTTCCTAATTCTTATTTCCCTTTCCATCCAGATCCACTCCCTTTCTGTCTCTCATTTAAAAAACAGTCTTCTATGAGACAGTAATAAAATAAAACAAGATGAAACAAAACTAACACACCAGAATTGGACAAGACAAAGAGAAGGAAAAGAATTCAAAAGAAAATAAGATCCAGAGACCCACATATTTGCACACTCAGGAATCCCATAAAAAACACTAAACTGTAAGCCACAGTTTATATTCAGAGGACCTAACACAGACCTGTGCAAGCCCCGTGCATGCTGCCTCTCCATGAGTTCATATGCTTTTTGATCATGTTGACTTAGAGGGTCTTGTTTTCTTGGTGTCCTCCTTCCCCTATGGCTCTTATACTCTTTTAACCTTCTCTTCCACTGGGTTACCTGAGCCCAGAGGAGAGGAATTTAATAGAGACAACCTGTTTGGGGCAGAGTATTCCAAAGTCTTTCACTCTCTGCGTAATATCCAGCTGTGAGTATCTGTATTTGTTCTCATTTATACTGCAGGAGGATTATTCTCTGACGATAGCTGAGTAAGGCACGGATCAATGAGTATAACACAATGTCATCAGGAGTACTTTTATGACTATGTGTTTTGTTGTTGTCGTTGTTGTCTTTGTCATCATCATCATCATTGTTGTTTTAAGAACAGTAGTGATTGGTTTTACCCTATGTCCCTAGGCTAGCTAGTCTTACATTATTGGTCACTTAATAAGTGTTATGCATGGATTCCATGTTTCTGTTTTGGCAGCATCCTGTACCAAGGATACTAGTATATAGGAGTAAAGGCTTTATATAGGTACCAGACTGACACCTTTATGTTTAATTAGTTGTGCGGATGCTATCATCAGCAATGGTGCCTTGTAATCGGTTTGGAGAGAGTGACCTATATAGTCTTGGCAACAGCCTACTCACATGATCTTCATGCCATTACTGCACTAATGATCATTTCCTACCAGGCCAGCTATTATTGAGCTTCAAATCATTCACAGCTGGGTAAGATTGATTGATGGTTGTTTTTCTCTGGCAGCACACACAGCATCTTCCAGCACTATGAAACCTAGCCAGAGGTATGAAACTTCCATGTCAGTGCCAGGAAGCTCTGTGTTTTGTCCCAGAAATAGGTGTCCTCAGAAACAGGGTCGGAGTGAGGTTACTTAAATCCTGAAAGACAAATGTCATATTTTTTCCTCTCTTTTGTTGATGTTAGTTTTGTATTTTCAGATACATTTCATTTGGAATAACCATAGAGGTCAGAAAATTAGTAAGGAATCATGGGGTCTGTAGCTTTGAAGAAGAGAGGATAAAACAGTTTTAAAGGCTTAAAGAAAGTTTAACAGAACAGGAGAGGTCAAATTCCGATGAGGAATGGGAGAACAAAGTACAGGAAGGAATACAGTGAGGGATAAGACCTATTGAAAGGGTCATATGGAAACCTACCAACTATAGTAGACGCTTACACACTCACTCACACACAGACTTAGAATGTTGTTAACCATTAATGGACAACAATGCCCCTTGGGTCTTAAATGTGTTTTCTTTTATGGAGTTGTTGGCCAGTGAGTACTCATAGAACTTCAAACAATTGCTTACCCGTTGGAACTTGATGGAAATATCATTCTTGGTTTCTAATACAGACAGTATTAGTGGTTTGATTTTTTTTTCTAATCCTGGTTTCACTGCAACTCAAAAATTTGAAATATATATTCATTTCTATCTAGTTCAGAGAAATCTCTAATTTTCTTTTGCTTTTTTTGAGCCACAGTTTATTTCTAAATGTTTTAGTTTTTGTGGAATTTACTATTAGTTTCTGTTTTTTCCTTAGGCTTCTTATTATTGGTATATTTTTGCATATTATGTGTTTGTGTATGCATGTGTGTAAGTGGAAGTCAGAGGACAACTTGCAGGAGTCAGTTCTCTCATGTGGGACCTTGGGATTGAACTCTGGTCATCAAACTTGGTAGCAAGTGCTTTACCTACAGAACCATCTCACCGACTCCCTTCCCAGTATTGCTTGTTTATTTGTTGAGAAACGGGTTTTGCTAGTTTATCTAAGCTCACCTTGAATTTATTATGATCTTTTTGCCTCAGTTTCTAAAGTGCTAGAAAAATAGGTATGTGCCACTATGTATATCTGTATTTCACTATGATCAGAGACTATATAAGATTTAAATAACTTTACTGGGGACTTGTTTCATGGACCAAAGTGAGTATACTTAATAACTGTTCAATGTTCACTATAAAGAATTGCATTCTGATATTGCTGAATGAATTACTCCATAAATATTTATTAGACCAAACTGGTTGATGGTATTCTTTAGGACTTCTATATCCACTCCAATTTTCTAATTGTTTTATTAATTATTATGAATTTTTTAATCTCTGGCAGTAACTATTTCTTCTTTCCATTTCACATGTCATTGCACTGTCCTATGGATACACAGACCCTGTCTAGTTTCCTCTATTGTCCTGTGGGTCAGGAAATTGCAACAGACTTTAAGGTTAGCCAATCATTGTTCTTATTTCATTTACCTTCCTTGTCTTTCAAGAAGTGGAGTTTTTCCATTCTTTTTGGATATTAATTGTCAAAAGTTAAGAGGAAATCTAATCCATGTTACTCCATCTTTCCAGAAATCCTGAAGGCAATAAATGGTCAGAGAAAGAAAGGAGAAGAAAGAGCAATATTTTAAAATGCACTTTTAAAGCAGGAAACTGAATGGAGAAAGCCTCTGGACCACAAGGAGGCCAAGTTGGCCATTGTAAAGATTTAACAGGCATAGCAAGAGATAAAAGCAGAGAAATTCAGGTCTTATCAGAATCATGGATAACTCTGAAAAGGAGAGTGGACCCAAACAGTGGTTTTAAACAGAGGAGTGACATGTTTTCACTCATGTTTTAACATGTTCTACTATGAAAAATTACTGTGCTGGGTCTATTTAGAATAAAAATAGACGCAAGCAAATCAGTTCGTAGGCCAACAGTACTAGCACCCAATGATAAAGCTGTACAAAGATGTAACAGTAGAGCTGCAGTATTTTGCATTTTTAAATTGTAATAGTGTTGTATGTCTGAGAGATAATTTTATAAATTAACTCGCCTGTTATGTCTACCAAATAAGCAATAGGTGTGTATGCTTTTAAGGCTTTTTCTTGTCTTTTGCAACAGTAAACTGCACATCTGTTCTTACTTATAACTTCTTAGGTATAATAACCAAAGCACATAGGACTCTTTTTTTTCAATTGGCCATCACTGAAATGGGATGGATATGGATAGGGATCAAATCGCCAACATTCATGTTTGTTAGTGTAAGAGCAACAGACCCTATCCTACCCTCTCTTCACTCTCATCTCAAAAGACAGAGCCCCTGCCCAACAAATAGTTAACCCCAGGTTCTAGAATGCTGAGTGTGGAAGTAATAGGTAAGGGAACCAACTCCACAGGAGGCAGATCCTGCACCTGATTGGTATGTACCTGACTCAACTTGCCTCTGACTTCTGAGACCCAAAAGGATTGGGCTTTGCCTAAAATGAACTCCAGCTGACAACCTTAAGTAGCTTGCTGGAGAAATTACAGTGAAGTTTGATAAGTCAATTTATATTTAGAGCAATATTTAAAGGTTGCAAAATACACTCATACATGGCCCATATTCGAGAAATGTCCCCGTTCCAGTTAGACTAATCTGATTTGCTCTACACTATCCATCCATCTGAACCCTATGGGGTGGAAAAGTGGGAGGAAAAAAGTAGAAATGTCCAGAAATCTATGGTCCATTAGAGAACACTTATCTGGCTATGCTTTTGAAGAGAAAATGTATAATTCTCTATGTAGAAAGCCACAGAAAAGTCCCTGGCTTCAATGTTTGATGGGTAAGGCTACATGGAGAAGATGAAATGGCAAAGAACACAACCACCCATGAAGGAGCTTCCAGGAGGCAGAGTTCAAACAAATGTAAGATTAAAGAAGCAGGATAAGTTCCCCCATATATACCTGCCCCAGTATACTGAATCAGTATAGACTAAGTGGAAGATAAAGGTATAGTCCTTGTATCCCAAATTCAGGAATGTGCCCCAAGCTGGTACCCACAGAGTAAGTCCTTCTGATATGAGGATTTCATCTCCTTTTGAGAGGCAAGTTCTCATCTTTATCATAACCATTACAAGAGGCATCAAAATTACTGGCATAATAGTCATCTTTAATGAAGAGCTTATTAGCCGACTGAGCCAAAACTACAAACCACTTTGGAGCAGACCAATCACAAGACAGGTTTTTATAATAATGTCTTAAAATGATGATTAATTCCAAGTGCAGTATCTGACATATAGCTTTTAGCTTTCAAAATAAAACTGTTAATAGCACTTTGTGTGCTAGAAATAATATCACTAAAGTAGAGAAAATATAATTATTTTCACAAAACATATAAAACAAGATAGCATTTTAAAATTTTGAGTTAAAACTATGATTTCTGTTACTTAACTACATTTTGTTTTAGATACTTAAACTTTTCAGCACAATGAAGTAAATGTTAGACATTCACAAATACAAGTCTACATAGCTAATGAAAGAGCAAGACAGTCTTCCTCATGCTGTCAGATTTCAAAATATATGAGCTTTATCACTGGGCTTAATCACTTGCAATGGAATTTAATTTGGTTCTTTAGACAGATCCCAAGAATCACACATTTAAGAATTCTATATCTTCAGTCAAGTATTCTGGTTGGAGCAAATTCAGGAAAGAGGTATCAGGGTGGCCCTGGTGGGCACCTAAGCTCAAAACTATTCCCATTGAAGCAAAGGCCCACTCTCTTTCTCTATGTGGATTCCCCCCCCCCCCCTTTTAAGCAATAGCCACCCCAGAGCTTTAACATCCTTCATGTTAAGTAGTAGCCTCCTTAAGCCGGGGATGCTGATCAATTATCACTAGATCAAAACTGGTGATGAAAGGTGGGGCAGTTGGATTGGGGAGCTAGGGAATCCCTGAGACATTAGTCACCCTATCATAGTAAAATAATTACTCTGAGTCTTGCAATTATCTTTCTAAACTAGTGATCTAGTGTCCCTTTTCTAAGACTCAAATCACTAATGAAGAAAATTCTCACTAAGGAAAACATGAGGCACTAGATGAGTTTTGCACACATCCCACTTTATCACATTTCTTTTAGTCTTTATAGTCACAGGTAGCTTAAACTGAACAGAGAAGATTTAAGCACTTGGCTTAATTAGTATCAGAGGGAAGGTATGAATATGTAGGTGGATTGCTTTATTTACACTAAGCTAAAAAAACATAATTAAATTTTTAAAGGGAAAACAAATAGCATTGTTAAACCCAACAGTAATAATCATTTTTTTCTCTTACAAAGTCAGTACCAAATACTTACAAATGAATCCAAAAATTACATCCATGATTAAAAGGCCACTATCACCCACCAGGTGACATTTTTTAAAATGCAATATCTGGAATGCTCCAACATTTCATCACACACAACTTCAGATGACTTCATAGTGATTGCAATGTTTCTAGACTGGATAAACAAAGAGACAAACAAAATCAATGCATCTACCTAAGAGCAATTCCTTCCAACTTGTCAAAATAAAAGTAGCTCACTCAGTGAAATCTAGAGTGTTAGCAGTAATTGGATTCCTTCTCCTTCAGTCAGGCTTGACTTTCAGTAAGGTTACAAATCTATCTTGAAGTTAGTTCTGCCTTGCTGCCACAGGTTAGTGTTTTTGTGACTGCAAGGGCCATGAGAACTTCAGACCTCTTGAGATGTGCAGCTATGTTGACTTCAGTAAGCACCAGAAGGTTCCAGATGGGACATATGGGGTAAGTCTGAACTAAGCAAGTTATGAAAGCCCTGTGCTGGCTTCCAGAAGCCTGAGTTGGCTGGTGGGCTTCTCCACTAGATTCTATTTGTCTGGCACATGAAACTCCAGACATCTATAATCATGTGAAAAACTAAAAATGAGCTCTGGAAACGAAAGGCATTATTAGACAATGCAGCTAGCAGTTCCAATCTTCCTCATGGACGTTTTGTAATGAAAACTTTTGAGCATCCAAGTTCCAAATGCCGGTGTCTGATCTTACCTAGAGAGGCCATGCCATAAGAAGAGAATAAAGTTGAGAATCATTTCTAGGAATCAACTTTACTCATTTCTAAGCTATATTAAACTTGACAGGAAGAAGAAAATACACTGAATTTCTGTTACATGCTAAGCATTATCTAAATGTAACACCAAGCTATTCTCACTTCCCAAGTGGGCAAACACACTCAGATCTAGAGATGTTCCCAAATTTTGCTGGTGGTATTTGCTGAGATCTAATACAAAAATGATCTATGTGTCCTGATATAAAAATAAAACCAATGTTTTTTTTTCTTTTTACTATAAAAATAAAAATACTTACTGTATTTCTTTTTAAATCATTCTACACCCCAAGAACAGACCTTTAAACCACTCCCAGAAAAGAATGCCAATGGACCTGGAGGAAGACTCAGGCTGCAACTCTCAGCTGACTTCACTAAGCACTCTTGTAATAGGGACTCCTAAGAATCACAGTGGGTGGATATGTTTAGGTCTTATGATAAAGCAATACTCAATTGGATCCTAAGACAAAAATCTTAATCTGAACATGAGAAGAAGACAGAAAAACAAGCAAATGACTTTAATTCTGATAAAGCCACCCCATGTATAGTATTATATGTGGGGAAAATTTTTATCTGGAATTCAGTAGAACTGAAGTTTGGACTTTCACATATGCAGTTAAAAGTTTGCATTAATAGTCTAAAGTGAGTATGCTGTGGTCAATAACACGTGAGCTTCACCAAATGGCTACTGAAAACCCAGAGAAGGATGGATGTTGGTAGATAATTAGAGAGTAATGAGAAAATGGGGAGGAAGGAAGCCTGGGTACAGAGCAGCAGCATACCTGAGACTGCCCTTGCTTGGTGCCCAAGGACTCTGCTTCCTTGGACTATCACCTTTTTGAAGTAAGGTAAGCGAAAGTTTCTGGAGAGAGTATCATGGCAGTCTTTACATCCTAAAAGGCCATCAAGTTTGTTCCTTGTCAGAAGGCACTTAGGCCCCTCGTAGGAAGGAATAATACTTTCTCCAGGTTGCTGCTCAGGTGGCCTGACATGTCCACTTGTACTCTGACAATAACAGCATTTGGTAATTATCAAAGAGAGAAACTGAAGCAATAAAAATTTCACGGGGGTTTCCATGAGGACACTGACATCATAAGAGCCGTTACTTATTTTACAACCCAGCATAAGTATACTTTTAAAGAACAACTTTCATAGTATATGAAACATATCTCAATAGATACGTTTTTTTTTTTAAAGGAATTACCTTCTGGATAATGCTTTTGACAAATAGTATTTTTGCTTTTTCAAGTCCTATTATTGGCCCCTACCTCATTTTTTAGAATTAATTATTATATATAAAATGCTTCAGACGGCATGAAACACACCACATGACCTTGTACAGTTCACTGGGTCATTAATACAGCCACATATATCTCCATCAAGCGAGGCGACTGCTCTTATTCTGACTCTTTAAATTGGTTGAGAAGCAGAAGCCAAGGGAACGTTTGATTATTCAAGAAATGCAGCTATAAAGAGGCAGGCTGAAAGTTAAACTCAAGTCTTTCTGGCTACAAAGACTATAATTTTATCTATTATGCTAAGCAAGTAATAAAACGAAGACAGACTCAACAAAAAGAATATAGAATATCGAATTGGTGAAGTTTTGATAGAAGCTTATAGTAGAGTTTCCAAGTTCTAAATAAATGCTGAAATTCACTGCAAGGCTGACTTTAAACTTTTACTTCAGTATGGGTGTGAGGCCCCCAAGTTTTTCTGACACACTCACTTTCAGAAAAAGAAATGCAATTTCAAAAGAGTCAACAACTGAGAACCACAGGAAAAGCCTAACTTTCTGGGGTTGTATTAGCTTAGGACTCCCTGGGAAATAGGGGCAGTGTTGTCTCCCAGGGACTAATCCATGAGGATGTTTGTGAACAGACACTCATTCTAAGTAGTTGCTAAGATCTAGGGCCTGTCTAGATGATAAGTATCCCCAAGGTAGTACCCATACAGGAGATAATTGACCCCAGACACATGGCAAATCTGCAACTCTAGGCCAGGCTTCAGCATCCTGTATGGTGAGTCACTTTTCCTTCTGATACTGCTGTGATTTTAGTCACATTTTAAAATTTCTTTATACTTTTAGTTCATGATACTAACCTCATAAATTTATCTGAAAAATAAAGAAGTAAAGCAGACAAAACAGAAGACAGTAATCAAGTAATGACAGCTGCTGCCACCATTGCCTGGTGGTGAATGCAGAAGAGTTGATTCACCATGCCTGATGCAGTTATCTAATTATTTTGCTACACATCAAAACATGATATATGTAATATACATATTCTTTTCCAAGAGACATATATTTTCCCAAAAGGCTAGGCCCAAAGATACCAGAATAACAGTGAATAGTAGGGTACTGGAAGAAAATCTCACTCTAAATTCATCTTAAACACTTCTGAAAACGTTACTTTTATTTGAAGCCCTTATACTTAGCCACAAAAAAATGGCTTACACATGATCAGAGATTATTTATTCTTCTCATGGCTTGCAGCATTCCATACATTGCCTTTTCGTATTATTCTTGTTTCAGAATACATGACATTCTTAAAATGTATATATGCTATAAAGCCCAGATTCAATTTTTTCATAATGGTTATATAATAAGGATAAACTAAAATAATGATTACAGCATCAGCATTGCAATAAAATAGTTATATGTTCAAATTTTGGTTCTTGTATCATATATCTATGGCTTTGAATTCTTTTAAACCTATGTCTTTAGCTGTAATGTGAGACAAACATACGTATGCAAATGTTATTAGACAATATGATAAGAGAGGCATATTCAACACACTTATCTGAACACAGTAAGTTCTGAATAAATGGTAACTATTATTTCAAAAGACATGAATTGGATAAGCTTAGTGGCCTGGGTTCATTTGCAATTTAAAAAACCCTTTATTGTGCACCTGCCAAGTATTTAACACTCTGCTACCTTCTTTGAATACTATGATAAAGAAAACCAATTGCACACACAAATCCTCTACAACAAAGTCTCTGCTTTTCACTGTATATAACCCTACAGGAGAGTGTCCCAGAGCATGTCTTCATGGTGGAAGGTGGGGCCACTACCACCCTTTCTGCAATCATCTTAGAGATGAGAATGTAAAGAAGGAAGATAAACATGCAAGGGGTGGGGTTAAGTTTGATTAGAAATGAATCAGCCCATCCCACAGAAGTCAGCACCCAACCTAGAAGCTATATAAGGGTCACTGTCCCAATCCATCAATACCCTGCAAGCTGCATCAGGCCTTATCCTACTTGTTCCTTTGGTGAACCAGGTAAGAGAAATTGAAATCAACAGCATTTGGTGCTCTTGTGCCAGATATCCTGATATGAGTCTGAACTTAGACATATAGAGTACCATATTTTTCTACTTTTCCTTTTGTTGTTGATTCTTTTATTTTTGGTTTGCTGTTTATTTTGGTTAATTTAGTTTATCCTTGAGTCTTTAGAAATAAATGTCTTTATTCTAAAAGAGAAAAAGCCAGTAAAAGTTAGTCTTCATCTAGGCCAGTGATTCTCAACCTTTGCTCAGGACCCCTTCAAGGCGTCATTTATCAGATATCCTGCATATCAGACATTTACATATAACTCGTACAAAATTACAATTATGAAGTGTCAATGAAAATACTTTTATGGTGGGAGGTTACCATAACACAAGGAACTGTGTAAAGGGGTCACTGCATTAGGAAAGTTGAGAATCATTGGCATCTTTTCTGAGCATATGAAAGAGACTGGTAGTATGGTGATGTTTCTTTATTGTTCATTGTTGTTTCATAGAGCTTTGAAGTCTAATTCTCCACTTTTAAATTCTTGTCTGGATTACTAACTTTAAAAAGAAAGGATGTTTACTTGAGTGTTAAGATTGTAAGAGTTTCTGGCCTGTGGTAAGGGCTATCTCTAGGTTCTCCGGTACCAAGATTTCATCAACACACTTGACACATTTTTGAATTTTCTGGAGGAATTTTGGGTCTAACTTGCTTTCTGATGAACAAAAAGGATTTAGATGTTAAATTATCTGCCACCTTTGCCCCAGCTGGGAATGGTGGAACATGAATATAATTCTGCAACTCGGGAGGTCGAAGGAAAGATCAGGAGTCAGTGGCCGGACTTGGCAACAAAGAAATTTTTTTTGAGGCAAACCTGAGCTTCATGAGATCCTGTATCAAAAATAGATAGATAGATAGATAGATAGATAGATAGATAGATAGATAGATATGTACATACATACATACATACATACATACATACATACTTACTTAGGAAAAAGAAAGAAAAGAGAAAGGAAGGAAGGAAGGAAGGAAGGGAGGGAGGGAGGGAGGGAGGNAGGAAGGAAGGAAAGAAGGAAGGAAGGAAGGAAGGAAGGAAGGAAGGAAGGAAGGAAGGAAGGAAGGAAGGAAGAGGATGAGCCTGGGCAAATAACTTAACAGGTAAAGTTCCTGCCATGCAAGCATGAGGACATGAGTTCCTATGCATAGCACTTTTGTAAAAGCTAGCTATGGTACCATGTGTTTGTAACTTTTGTGCTGGGGTAAGGACTGAAACAAGTGGCTCTCTAGATCTCATTTGCTAGCCAATTTAACCAAATCAGTGAGCTCCAGGTTCGTTGAGAGATGCTGTCTCAAAATACAAGGCAGAGGACTTGGAAAAGCATGCAATGTCTACAGAACTTACGGTACATGTGAGGACCCGGGTTCAAATGCCTAGAACTGACATAAAGCTGGGCATAGTGACTGAACATCTAAAATTCCAATGTTCCTGGAGCTAGTCTGGCAACAGGTAATGAACAGCATATAAATAGGAAACCATGATTCAAACAATGTAGAAAATGATGAACAACACCTGAAGTTGTCCTCTGATCTCCACACATGCACCATGGTAGACACATGCCTGTACTCATGCACAAATACAAACACATACATACACACACACCTTCATATATTATACACATATTTACATACACATACACAATCCCCTCATACATAAAGAACAGATAAAAAAACAATGTGAAGACTAATTGAAGAAGACACCAAATGATGATTCTGGTTTCCACACACATGCCCACATATGTGCAAAAGTTCCAAAACACACATGTGAATACACACCCACACAAACACATACATGTATCACATTCATGCCAGGAAAGAAATGAAAAGGGAGAGTAAAGAAAATCAGAGTTAAGGAGAGGGATAAGGTGGAGGAGAAAAGGATACAAGAGAATAGGACAGAAGAGAGAAAACAGAGTAGAAGACTCATCGTGTTCATGGAGTCCTAGGAACTATGGAAGCTCACAGTAACCCCCAGGACATCAAAGTACCCAAAGAGATATTAAATAAAGAATATAGACATCAAAGACAAATAATATGGAGACCTGGGATCATCTCAGTTGAGTCAGTAACATGCCCAAAGTTTCCTTTGTGTTGATAAAAACCCTGACCCATACTAGTATGTTGAGGTGGAAGAAAGAAAAGAGGTTTATCTAAATCCCTTTGGTGGTCCAACAACGCTGTCACAGGGGTTTTCATATCCAAAATCCTGCAGATAAAATATTTATGTTATGACTCATAACAGTAGCAAAGGTACAGTTATGAAGTAGCAGTGAAAATAATTATATTGGGGGGGTCACTACAACATGAGTAACTGTATTAAAGGATCATAGCATCAGGAAAGTTGAAAACCACAGCATGATATTAAAATAAGACCTGATGGTAAACTAAAAGAAAATGAGGTCTCTCTCTGTAGTTCTCTATATCTCTGTTCCTTCTCCCTCTAGGTTCATTTAAACTTGAAAAAAACAAAAATGACATATCTCTTAAGAAGCGTTGTCACCATCATTGATGTATTCTACAAATACACCAAGCAAGATGAAGAATGCGGCACACTGAGCAAGGATGAGCTAAAGGAACTGCTGGAAAAGGAGTTCCGGCCAATTCTGAAGGTATGTGTTAAGTCTGAAGGCTGTCAGGATTTTAAGACCAGATTAGCTGGAACATGCACTGCCCCACCTGACTGAGAAAACCCCAGTAATAGTCTTTTGAGCTAGGTCATCATAAATCTATTAAGTCATCATATATTTTTTAAAAGCAGATGTTTCTTCCACACTTTCCTGTGTTCTTCCACCTATATTCCAACTTCCTCATGCACTCAAGCTTCCCATCTAACATAAATAGATAAATTTGTGCTAACAAATTGATCGATTGATTGATTAATTGATCAATCAATGGAAAGTTTCTAATAACCTTTCACAAACGCTAGCTCCTATTAACCTAAAGTAATACTCAAATGAATTAAAATAATGTAACACACAGTATACAAATATACTAGGTGCTTCTAGGTTATTTTAGCTGAGAATGTGACTGAACATGTCTTTATTGGTGTGTCTTTCATATACAGAATCCAGATGATCCAGACACAGTAGATGTCATCATGCATATGCTGGATCGAGATCATGACCGAAGACTAGACTTTAATGAGTTTATTCTGATGATATTCAAACTGGCTCTGGCCTGCAACAAGGTTCTTGGGAAAGAATACTGTAAAGCTTCAGGGTCAAAGAAGCATAGGCGTGGCCATCAACACCAAAAGGAAGAAAGTGAAACAGAAGAGGAAGAGGAGACACCAAGGCGGAAATCAGGTTTCAGATATTCAAGTTGGAGTGAGGGAGAGGAGCATGGACATAGTTCTGGGGGCTCACGGGGACCTGCAAAACATAGACGTGGGTCCAACTCTAGGAGGTTGGAAAGGCAAGATGAATTATCCAGCTCAGAGGAATCAAGTAAAAAACACCATGGGTCTATCTTTGGTTACTGTTTGAGTAGTAACAAAGAGAAACATGGTTCCAGATCTGAAGAACTAGAAGAAAAAAGAGACGAATCATATGGTAGCCCCTCTAGAGAATCTGGGGAAGAGTATGAGTCTGGATATAGGTTAAACCACCAGGGAAGGAAAGGCCATAGTGGATTGTCACGAGGATTGGAGAACAAACATGAGTTAAATTACATTCAGTCAAGTAAGGGTGGAGAACAAAAGTTTGGGTATAGTACTTCAAGTTCAGGAAACAGTAAGAAACAAAGTTATGTATATGGTTTTAGCAATTCTAGTGGATGTTGCAGACCACAAAATGCTTCATGTTCTTGTCAGGCAAGTAGATCACAGGGGCAAGGAAATCAGTCTTGCTATACCCAGTCAAACTGTCAATCAGGAACTAGTGGAGGACAAGGATATGGATGTGCCTCAGAAGGTCAGTCCTCTAGATGTTGTCAACCTAAACCTAGATCCTGTAGCCAGTCTTCTAGTCAGAGAGGGTATGGATCTAAACAATGTGGTCAACCACAGAACTGTGGAAGACAACAAAGAATGGGTTCAAGTCACTCTTCTTGCTGTGGACAATATGGGTCTGGAGAAACTCAATCTTCTGGTTGTGGTCAACAGGGAACGAGTTCCTGTGGACATTCTTCAAGCTCTCATCAACAGGGGTGTAGTTCAAATGAATTTTCCAAAGGTGATCAGCGTGGGTCTGGTTCGGGGCACTCATCCTGCTGTGAACAACATGGAACAAACTCAAGTCATTCCTCTGGCTTTAAACAACATGGACATGAATCAGGTCAGTCTTGCTGTGGCCAACATGGTACTGCATCAGGTCAATCCTCAGGTTACAGTCAACATGGGGTTGGCTCAGGTCAGTCATGTCGCTTTGGGCAGCATGGGTCCGGTTCGGGTCAGTCATCTAGCTCTAGGCATAACAGGTCAGGCTCAGGTCAGTCTTCTGGCCTTGGGGAGCATGGGTCCAGTTCTCATCAGTCGCCTAGTTCTGGGCATCATGGTTCTGGCTCACGTCAGTCATCTAGGTCTGAGCAGCATGGGGGTGGCTCAGGTCACTCATCTGGCTTTGGGGAGCATGGGTCCAGTTCTCATCAGTCGCCTAGTTCTGGGCGTCATGGTTCTGGCTCTCAGCAGCATGGGGGTAGCTCAGGTCAGTCAACTGGTTTTGGGGAGCATGGGTCCAGTTCTCATCAGTCACCTAGTTCTGGGCATCATGGATCTGGCTCACGTGAGTCATCTAGGTCTGAGCAGCATTGGGGTGGCTCAGGTCACTCATCTGGCTTTGGGGAGCATGGGTCCAGTTCTGGGCACTCATCTAGCTCTGGCCAACACAGGTCAGGCTTAGGTCAGCCATCCGGCTCTGGGAAGCATGAGTCTGGACCCGGTCAGTCATCTAGTTCTGGGCATCATGGTTCTGGCTCTCAGCAGCATGGGACTGGCTCAGGTCAGTCAACTGGCTTGGAGGAGCATGGGTCCAGTTCTCATCCATTGCCTAGTTCTGGTCAACGTGAATCTAGCTCAGGTCAGTCTTCCAGGTCTGAGCGGCATGGGACTGGCTCAGGTCAGTCATCTGGCTTTGGGCAGCATGGGTCAGGTTCTCATCAGTCATCTAGTTCTGGGCATCATGAATCTGGCTCAGGTCCATCATCTAGCTCTTGGCAGCATGGGATTGGCTCAGGTCAGTCATCTGGAAATGGAGAGCAGGAATCTGGACCTGGTCAGTCTTCTAGCTCTTGGCAGCATGGGACTGGATCAGGTCAGTCATCGGGCTATGGAGAACAGGAAACTGGACGTGGTCAGTCTTCTAGCTCATGGCAGCATGGGACTGGCTTGGGTCAGTCATCTGGCTATGGAGAGCAGGAATCTGGACCTGGTCAGTCTTCTACCTCATGGCAGCATGGGACTGGCTCGGGTCAGTCATCTGGATTTGGGGAGCACAAGTCTGGACCTAGTCATTCTTCTAGATCTAGGCACAATGGGACTGGCTCAGGAGAGTCATCAAGCTTTGGGCAGAATGGGTCAGGTTCTCATCAGTCATCTAGTTCTGGGCATTATGAATATGGCTCAGGTCCATCATCTAGCTCTTGGCAGCATGGGATAGGCTCAGGTCAGTCATCGGGCTATGGAGACCAGGAATCTGGACATGGTCAGTCTTCTAGCTCTTGGCAGCATGGGACTGGATCAGGTCAGTCATCGGGCTATGGAGAGCAGGAAACTGGACCTGGTCAGTCTTCTAGCTCATGGCAGCATGGGACTGGCTCTGGTCAGTCATCTGGCTTTGGAGAGCACAAGTCTGGACCTAGTCATTCTTCTAGATCTTGGCACAATGGGACTGGCGCAGGAGAGTCATCGAGCTTTGGGCAGAATGGGTCAGGTTCTCATCAGTCAGGAAGTTCTGGGCATTACGAATATGGCTCAGGTCCATCATCTAGCACTTGGCAGCATGGAATAGGCTCAGGTCAGTCATCAGGCTATGGAGAACAGGAATATGGATATGGTCAGACTTCAAATTCGGGGGAGCATGGGATTGGATCAAGAGAGTCATCTGGCTTTGAGGACCAGGGATTTGGAAAAAGTAACTCTTCTAACTCTTGGCAGAATAGGCCTGTCTCAGGAAACCAGTCATCTGGATTGGGGGAAAGAAAGAATGGACATAGACATTCCTCTAGCTCTGGGAATCATAGGACTGGATCAGGTCAGTCATATGGCATTGGGGAAGATGAATCTGCACCAAGTCAGGAAGAATATCAACAGAGAGAGTCTGTTCAAAGCCAACGTAGACAGCCGATATCCTGCCAGGAAGAGCCCCCACAGTCTGGACCTGGTAGATCTCCAAGGAGATCACCAGTCCAC